>NW_027331919.1:16032116-16254161 GCF_048418815.1 Hemitrygon akajei
AGCTCTCCGAACCCATCATTGCACAGTAAGTGATTCAGTGAAAACACTTTTCCATTCCCAGATCGGGACCATTACCGCTAGCCACTGAATGCAAGTGTTTCCACGGATCCGCAGACGAGTCCAGATTAAATTAGAACAAATAGGTCACCATACTGAATGTGCGAGGTCTTCAGTGTAAATGTACCATATTGCGTTTAGTCTTTCAAATGAAAATATGTGTCCGAAGGTTGGAAATGACAGGGGGAAAAGGGAAAGTGCTGATCAAGAAGGGGTATGCAATGATGTGGAGAGCGGAGAAGTCTGGCCAAGAATTCAGTGGGGCATAGGTCAGTTACAGATACGGTTTGGAGACCTGGCAGATGGAGTTTTAACCCGGTCAAACCTAAAATGTTGGGCCTTGGTAGGTCAAATGAAAGAAGTGACACACAATCAAAGCCAAGACCCGAAACATTGTTGGAACCTAGCAACATAGAGAACCTACAGCACAATACAATTCTGTGCCGAACATGTCTTTATTTTAGATGGGCAGAGGATCTTGCGATCCATGCTCATAGCTCCCTGAACATGGCTGCACAGTTGTATTAGATGGTTAAGAAGGCCGATGGCATTTTAGGCCACACTTGGAGTACTGTGTCCAGTTCTGGTCGGGTATTGGCTTTCATAGATCGAGTGACAGAGTTTAAGAGTCGCGATGTAACGATGCAGCTCCATAAATCCCTGGCTAGGCCACACTTTGAGGACTGTGTCCAGATCTGGTCGCCTCACTATAGGAAGGATGTGCAAGCATTGGAATGGGTACAGAGGAGATTTACCAGGATGATGCCTGGTTTAGAGAGTATGCATTATGATCAGAGATTAAGGGAGCTAGGGCTTTACTCTCTGGAGAGAAGGAAGATGAGAGGATACATGATAGAAGATACAAGAAATTGACAAGAATAGATAGAGTGGACAGTCAGCGCCACTTTCCCAGGGAACCACTGTTCAATATAACTGGACATGGCTTGAAGGTAAGGGGTGGGAAGTTCAAGGGGGATATTAGAGGAAGGTTTTTTACTCAGAGAGTGGCTGAGGCGTGGAATGCACTGCCTGAGTCAGTGGTGGAGACAGATACACTAGTAAATTTAAGAGACTACTAGACAGGTATATGGAGGAAATTAATGTGTCGGGTTACATGGGAGGCAGGTGTTTAAGGGTCGGCACAGCATTGTGGGCCGAAGGGCCTGTACTGTGCTGTATTGTTCAATATTCTGTGTTTTTGCCTTGATTAGTCGGGGCATTGAGTACAAATGTCAAGGAGTTACGTTTGCAACTTTATAAAAAATCACTAGTTAGGCTGAATCAGGCGTATTGTACACAGTTCTGGTCACCCCATTATCGGAAGGATGTCAGGGTGTTGGGGAGCCTCCGGAGGGGATTAACAGGACTCTGCCGGGATTCGGTGGCATGTGTTACAACGAGAGATCCGACACCTGGGTCGCTTCCCTGCAGCGGAGGGTGGGAGGGAGGGATTTCCAGTGGGGGACACGGCTGAATTCACACACACGCTGAATGGGCTCTCTACAGTTGCGCTGAAACAGGAGCCGAAGCAGAACATCGGAAATAGACCGGACCGTAAGATCTGCCTACTCTGCCTAGTTACGTTCGCCCTCATCGCGATAGTGGCCGGGCTCTCGATCTATGGTAAGTCGAACGGTCTCCGGTGGAGTCATACCGCAAGCAAGCAGAGTGGAATGAAACGTTAGCGCAAAAATCTCACCCTGACACCAACATGCCCCTCACCCTGACGTCGAAACGCCCCTCACAGTGACAGCGACACGTTCCTCACCGAGACACAGACGTTACCCTCAACATAGCATAGAAAAGACCGTTACCATTATTATGACAGTACCTCACACCGTGCACGACAGTACACTCACCGTGACTCTGACACAGCCTTCACCGTGAGAGCTACACAGCCTTCTCCGTGACATCGACAGTGCCCTCTCCGTGATACCAACATTCCCCACACTGTGACAACGACACTCCCAACGCCGTGACACCGTCCAGCCCACACCATTACACCAGCACTCCCCTAACTGTGATACTTACACAATCCACACGGTAGCACTGATGTTCCTCTTGCAGGGACACCATCACGCCCCTCACCGTGACACCGACAGGTTCCACACCGGGACATCGTCACGCCCCTCAACATGCCCTGGAAGGTCCCGCTGACAGTGACACGGACACTCCCTCTCACTGTGACACCGACGCTCCCCTCTCCGTGACATTTTCACTCCCCACACAGAAACACTGACTCTCTGTTCACCGTGACACCGACACTTCTCTCACTGTGGACACAGGCACAGCCCTCAGTATGACACAAATACGCACCACGGTGCGACACCGATACTCCCCACACCGCGGCATCGACACTTCTCAGTCCTCGTCACAGATAGACTTCTCACTGTGACACAGACACTCCCGTTATCTGACACCGACTCACCACAAACCGTGTCACTGACACACACTTTACTATCACTCTCAGTATCACAGACTCGTCAGTCTCTGATCACCTCCGACCGAAACTACCGGAGACTTTGGAAACAACATCAGGAGATGAACAGGACCCCAGCGCCAATATCAACAGCAAGTCTACAAGTTGAACTCAACCCTTGAATCCAGGACATCCGAGAACTCCCGCTTGGATCTCTCTCAGAGAACCTGTCTGAAGAATCTTTCTGCTATGAACAACAACCTCACTATACTCGAAAACAACATTACTGTCCTCAACTCGGATCTCTCGGAGCTGAATCGAACGCACAACGATCTCCGTCATCAGTTCAATCAGCTCGAAATGAAGTACACAAACATCATCGAAAACAAAGCTCTGATTTGTAAATACCTCACCAGGAGAACAGGTGAGACAACATCAACTGCTCCATATAACAGGGGGTGAGAGACGGGGAGGGAGGAGGTGGAGAGTTTCACTCCATCACTTAACCAGGGAATGTGTGACGGGACGGTGTGGAGGGAGCGACATACAGCGTCTGGCCCCGGGAATGTGTGATGGGACGGTGTGGAGGGAGATTGACTCTGTGACGGACCCCTGGAGTGTGTGATTGGACGGTGTAGAGGGAGATTGACTCTGTGACGGACCCCTGGAGTGTGTGACTGGACGGTGTGAGGGAGCGACATATAGAGTCTGACCCCGGGAATGTGTGATGGGACGGTCTGGAGGGAGATTCACTCTGTGTCTGATCCCAGGAGTGGGTGATGGGACGGTGTGGAGGAGATTCACTCTGCGTCTGACCCAAGGAGTGTGTGTGATGGGAAGGTGTGGAGAGAGATTCACTCTGTGTCTGAACACGGGGGGAGAGTGATGGGACGATGTGGAGGGAGATTCACTCTGTGTCTGACCCCGGGAGTGCGTGATGGGAGGGTGTGGAGGGAGATTCACTCAGTGTCTGACCCCGGCAGTGCGTGATCGGAGGGTGTGGAGGGCGATTCACTCTGTGTCTGACCCCGGAATGTGTGATGGGACGGTGTGGACGGAGATTCACTCTGTGTCTGACCCCGGGAGTGTGTGATGGGACGGTGTGGAGGGAGATTCACTCTGTGTCTGACCATGGGAGAGAGTGATGCGACGATGTGGAGGGAGATTCACTCTGTGTATGACACCGGGAGTGTGTGATGGGACGGTGTGGAGGGAGATTCACAGTGTGTCTGACCTCGGGAGTGTGTGATTGGACGGTGTGGAGGGAGCGACATACAGTGTCTGACCCCGGGAATGTGTGATGGGACGGTGGTGGAGGGAGATTCACTCTGTGTCTGACCCCGTGAGGGTGTGATGGGATGGTGTGGAGGGAGATTCACTCAGTGTCTGACCCCGGGAGTTCGTGGTTGGGAGGGTGTGGAGGGAGATTCACTCTGTTTTTGACCACGGGAGAGAGTGATGGGACGATGTGGAGGGAGATTCACTCTGTGTATGACCTCAGGAGTGTGTGATTGGACGGTGTGGAGGGAGATTCACTCAGTGTCTGACCCCGGGATGGTGCGTGCTGGGAGGGTGTGGAGGGAGATTCACTCTGTGTCTGACCCCGGGAGTGTGTGATGGGACGGTGTGGAGGGAGATTCACTCAGTGTCTGACCCGGGAGTTCGTGATGGGAAGGTGTGGAGAGAGATTCACTCTGTGTCTGAACACGGGAGAGAGTGATGGGACGATGTGGAGGGAGATTCACTCTGTGTATGACCCCGGGAGTGTGTGATGGGACGGTGTGGAGGGAGATTCACTCTGTGTCTGACCCCGGGAGTGCGTGATGGGAGGGTGTGGAGGGAGATTCACTCAGTGTCTGACCCCAGGAGTGCGTGATGGGAGGGTGTGGAGGGAGATTCACTCTGTGTCTGACCCCGGGAGTGTGTGATGGGACGGTGTGGAGGGAGATTCACTCTGTGTCTGACCCCGGGAGTGTGCGATGGGACGGTGTGGAGGGAGATTCACTCTGTGTCTGACCCCAGGAGTGTGTGATGGGAAGGTGTGGAGAGAGATTCACTCTGTGTCTGACCACGGGAGAGAGTGATGGGACGATTTGGAGGGAGATTCACTCTGTGTATGACCCCGGGAGTGTGTGATGGGACAATGTGGAGGGAGATTCACACTGTCTCTGACCTCGGGAGTGTGTGATTGGACGGTGTGGAAGGAGCGACATATGGTGTCTGACCCCGGGAATGTGTGATGGGACGGTGTGGAGGGAGATTCACTCTGTGTCTGACCCCGGGAGTGCGTGATGGGAGGGTGTGGAGGGAGATTCACTCAGTGTCTGACCCCGTGAGTGCGTGATGGGAGGGGGTGGAGGGAGATTCACTCTGTGTCTGACCCCGGGAGTGTGTGATGGGACGGTGTGGAGGGAGATTCACTCTGTGTCTGACACCGGGAGTGTGTGATGGGACGGTGTGGAGGGAGATTCACTCTGTGTCTTACCCCAGGAGTGTGTGATGCGAAGGTCTGGAGAGAGATTCACTCTGTGTCTGACCACGGGAGAGAGTGATGGGACGATGTGGAGGGAGATTCACTCTGTGCATGACCCCGGTAGTGTGTGATGGGACGGTGTGGAGGGAGATTCACACTGTCTGACCTCGGGAGTGTGTGATTGGACGGTGTGGAGGGAGCGACATATAGTGTCTGACCCCGGGAATGTGTGATGGGGACGGTGTGGGAGGGAGATTCACTCTGTGTCTGACCCCTGGAGTGTGTGATGTGATGGTGTGGAGGGAGATTCACTCAGTGTCTGACCCCGGGAGTGCGTGATGGAATGGTGTGGAGGGAGATTCACTCTGTGTCTGACCACGGGAGAGAGTGATGGGACGATGTGGAGGGAGATTCACTCTGTGTATGACCCCGGGAGTGTGTGATGGGACGGTGTGCAGGGAGATTCACACTGTGTCTGACCTCGGGAGTCTGTGATGGAGGATGTGGAGGGAGATTGACTCTGTGACTGACCCCTGGAGTGTGTGATTGGACGGTGTGGAGGGAGCGACATATAGAGTCTGACCCCGGGAATGTGTTATGGGACGGTGTGGAGGGAGATTCACTCTGTGTTTGACCCCGGAGTGTGTGATGGGACGGTGTGGAGGGAGATTCACTCTGTGTCTGACCACGGGAAAGTGAGATGGGACGATGTGGAGGGAGATTCACTCTGTGTATGACCCCGGGAGTGTGTGATGGGACGGTGTGGAGGGAGATTCACACTGTGTCTGACCCCGGGAGTGTGTGATGGGATGGTGTGGAAGGAGATTCACTTGTGTCTGACTCCGGGAGTGTGTGACGGGACGGTGTGGAGGGAGCTTCAACACATAATACTCTGCAGATGCTGGGGTCAAAGGAACACGCATAAAAGTCTTGGGGAACTCAGCTGTTCGAGCAGCCTCTGTGGAAACGAACATACAACGTTTTATTGCCGAGACCATTCGTCAGGACTGAAGGGGGGACGGGTGCACGGACCCTATAGAGAACGTGGGGGAGGGTGGGAGGTAGAAGGCTGTTAAGTACCAGGTGAAAACCAGTAAGTGGAAAGATCAAGTGGCGGTGTAGGGGAAGCATCGAGAGGATAGGCAGGAAAGGTGAAGAAGGAATGTAAGCGGAAAACACTATGGGCAGTAGAAGCAGTTGGAACCATGAGAGAGGTGTTAGGCATCTGGAGGAGGAGGCAGAGTGAAATTGGGATGGTGGAAGTGATGGGAAGGGAATTACCGGAAGGTGGAGAATTCGAGGGAGTTTCGTACTGTGTCCGACCCAGGTCGTGTGAAGGGAGGGTGAGGAAACAGCGACACCAACCGTCTGATCCCGGGAGTGCGGTGTGCGTCCGGACGGGTACTGTATAGCATCACTCTGCGTCTAACACTGACTGTGTGAACAGATGATGCATAAAGAGTTTCACTCGGCGTTTGACATTTCCGTGATTGTTCGGAAGAAGTGGGCTTCGCTCTCTGACTACTGGAATGAGAGATGTGACTGTGTGGATTGAGCTTCGTTCTGCGTCTGATACCAGAAGTCTATGATGGTTCGGTGTGGAGAGAGCTTCACAACGATCGCGGGAGTGTGTGATGGGACGGTGTGGAGGGAGATTTACTCTGTGTTTGACACCGGGGGTAAATGTCGGGACTGTGTTGGAGGGAGAATCAATCTGTGTCTGACCCCGGGATTGTGTGATTGGACGGTATGGAGGGAGTTTAACTTTTTATGATCACTGTTGATGCGAAGGGATTTATGGAGGGAGATTCACGGTTTCTTGTTCTTGAGTTGCAGAGACGATGTGTCCCCATGACTGGATCAAAAAAGAGGACCGGTGTTATTTCATATCCGAGATCTTAAAATCTTATGATGGAGCGATGGGTCATTGTTCAGAACACGATTCGAGGGCTCCTCGAAATAGATTCAGACGAGGAAAAGGTCTGTCTTACCGTGAGACGAGATATCAATATCAAGGACTCCCGGGGTCAGACACAGAGTGATTCTCCCTCCACACCGTCCCATCACACACTCCCGGGGTCAGACACAGAGTGAATCTCCCTCCACACCGTCCCATCACTCACTCTCGGGGTCAGGCACAGAGTGAATCTCCCTCCACACCGTCACATCACACACTCCCGGGGTCAGACACAGAGTGATTCTCCCTCCACACCGTCCCATCACTCACTCCCGGGTTCAGACACAGAGTGAATCTCCCTCCACACCGTCCCATCACACACTCCCGGGGTCGGACACAGAGCGAATCTCCCTCCACACCGTCCCATCACACACTCCCGGGGGTCAGACACTGAGTGAATCTCCCTCCACACTGTCCCACCACACACTCCTGATTTGAGATACAGTGTGAAACAATTTCCACAACGTCCCATCACACACTCCCGAGGTGAGACACCGTGTGAATCTCCCTCCGCAACGTCTCGTCACACACTCCCGGGGTCAGACACAGAGTTAAGCTCCCTCCACCTGTACCATTACACACTCCCAGGGTTTGGCACCTTGAAAATCCCTCACCACCGTCCCATCACACACTCCCGGGTTCAGACACAGAGTGAATCTGCCTCCACATCGTCCCATCACACACTCCCCGGGGTCAGACACAGAGTGAAGCTCACTCCAGACTGCCGAGCTCAGACACTGTGTGATTCCCTCTCTGTACTATCCCTTCACATGGATATGCATTTAGATAGTCTGGTTCTAAACATTAACTGAAGGGATTTAATTTCACAGAAGTTTGTTTCCAGTGCTGTCTATCGATACGTATCATACTGGATTGGAAAATGCGCGGACAGGTGAGGTTTGGACTGTTGCAGCTCTGTGGTGTGGGAGTGGGTCAGTGGGAATAGTTTGAAGACTGACACAGATCTGTGGGGAGAGAGTGAGTCAGTGAGATCAGTTTGGAGAAAGACAGGGTTGAGGGGAGAGTGGGACAGTGGGATTAGTTTGGAGACTGAAACGAGGTCGTGGGGAGAAAATCCGGCAGTGGGATTAGTTTGAGTTCTGACACTTATCTGTGGGGAGAGAGTGAGTCTGTCAGATCAGTTTGGAGAAAGACAGGGTTGTGGGGAGAGTGGGACAGTGGGATTAGGTTGTTCACTGACACAGGGCTGGCGGGAGAGAGTGGTACAGTGGGTTTAATTTGGGAGCTTATTCGGGATTGTAGGGGGAGAGCGGTAAAATGGGATTCGTACGGCGATGGACCCGGGGCTGTGGGGTTAGCACGGTGTCATAGGATAAGTTTAGAGGCTGACAAGGGGATGCGGGGAGAGCGCAGATTAGTGGGATTAGTTTGGCGGCGGTCTCCGGTTGTCTGCAGGATCTGTTTGTCTCTGTTGAAATTGTCTAAACCTGTTTGATAGGAATGTGGCCTCTGATCTTCTGTACGAGTTGAACTATGGATTGCCCACCTGCCGTAAGTGCGAATCGCAAGGATGGAATTACCATTCCAGTTACAGTTGCAAACGTAATTTCAGATTCATCTGCGAGAAGTCGGCACCTTTTTACCCGGATGTTCCTGAAGAGATCCGAGGTCTCTGTCAACACCCTGTTGGGCCAACTTCAATCAAATGACTTCACCCCACTTCTCCGCATTCAATCTAACTCACCCTCAGTCCCTAATCCTTTCATCCCCAACCACCCTCTCTTCCCTTCCTTCCTACCCCAGTCTCCTCCTCTACTGGCATCCCCATTCTCCCCCTACTCTCCCTTACCCCACCTAGACCACTCTTCTCCCCTCCCTGCCCCGAGCTATCCCACTCCCTCCATTTACTACTCCTTCCTACTACTCCACTTCTCACTCTGCCCTTCTTCTCACAAACTCATTCGGCTTCTCCACATCTCTCTCACTCTCTCTCTCTCT
Organism: Hemitrygon akajei; assembly: GCF_048418815.1. Classification (NCBI taxonomy): domain Eukaryota; kingdom Metazoa; phylum Chordata; class Chondrichthyes; order Myliobatiformes; family Dasyatidae; genus Hemitrygon; species Hemitrygon akajei. The sequence goes on from NW_027331919.1 coordinate 16,040,982, forward strand.
CTCTCTTACACCATTCCCTGCCTCTCCTCACCGTTCTCACCATCCATTCTCACCTCAATTATGTGCATACGAGCTTTCGATACCCCAACCCAGGGAAAAAAGAATGTGCACATTCACCCTATCTTTGCCTCCCCTGGCTTTACACCTACGCTCCAAAGAACAAAGTCCCATCCTGCTTGCCTTCTCTCCAAAACTCAGACCCTCGAGACCCGGAAACATCCTCGTACATCTCCCTCTGCACTCCTTCCATCTCAGTGGCGTCTTTCCTACAGGAGTGCGAGCAGAACTGAACACCGCCCTCCAAGCGGGGCCTCGCCGACCTTTCCTGAAGCTACAACGTGACTTCAGTGCGGTGCAAAGAAGTAAAATTTACGTAAATAGGGGAAGTTAATAAATATTGCAAAAAAAAGGATAATACCGTGGGAGTGTTTAAGTATTTAGGGAGCGTTCTCAAACTGACGGCGGAGGGGAAAGCATCTGCTTGTAAATTGTTGAGTTTACAGGCGCCTGTTCCCCCTCCCCGATGGTACCGGTGAGCACAGGGCATTTCCCGGCGGGAGGGAGTCCTCGCTGATGGGTGTGGTCATCTCGAGGCATTCCTGCTTGAACATGTCCCCGATGGAGGGGAGGTTTGTGCCGGTGATGGGGTTGGCTGTGTGTAGAACCCTCTGCAGCCTCTGGCGACCCTCTGCGTTGCAGCCTCCACACCAGGCGGCGATGCGACAAGTCAGAACGCTCCCCACAGTACATCCGGAGAAATTCGCCAGTCCTCAATGACAGATCACATCCCCTCAAACTCCTAACGTCTTCGGCTCCAACTTGCGATGAACAGCGGAAAACAGCCTGGCCGAATCCACACTTGGCAGATCACTCCTGACGCCAATAAAGCTGGTCTTTCTCAAATTCGGAAACTAAACTCAACGTCACACTTATCCTTTTCTATAATGACCTTGTCTCTAATGGCATCACCATCACTAGATGCAAAGTGGTCCCCTACACAAACTTCTGTCCCCTGCCTTGTCCCATTCCGCAGTAGGAGATCAAGTATTGCACTCCCTCGATGGGATTTTATACGTCCTGATTCGGGCAACTTTCTTCCAAACGCTTGACAAACTATCCCACTGGTCCTTCCACAGTATGGGACTCACAGTCAATACCTGCTAAAATCATCCAAGATCACAGCGATATGTTTCATGCAACAGTGCGACCTCTTACAGGTTTGTTCCTCTAAGCACCCAGGACTGTTAGCTGGTCGATCATGTTGCCCCATGAAAGGGTTCATTCCTTTCTAATTCCTCAGCTCCACCCTTAAAGCTTCACCTGACCGAGTTCTCCATTCTGTCCTAACTGACCATTGCCGTGATATATTCAACAACTAGAAATACCACACGTTTCCCTTGAATTATCCCCGTACTAGTACGACTAAAACAGCAGATACCGGGAATGCTGAGCTAACGGTCCTGCCCTTCCTGCAACCAAGTCTCACCATTGGCTAAAATATTATTCTTGCAGGCGTTGGGCCCTGCCCTGAGCTCATCTTCCTGCATTGCAATGTACGCAGCTCAGATCATGAGTCCCAGCAGGCTCACCTTTTTGCTCCCTGACTTTGTCTGAGGTCTGAACAACATCTGTCTCAACAACCATTCCACTGTCTGTTATGGCTTTCTTGTTCCAAAACCCTACTCCAATGTAAACCCCACCATTCCCCCTTTATAATGGCAAAACTCACTCCGGGATATAAGTTCTACATCGGTTAAGGTGTAAACTGAGAGAGTTGCTCGCTGGCGGAGATAGTGAAGGAGCGGCGCAACGCGGACGGTATAGTGCGGTCTCCAAACATGAGTCCGTGCTGCCCTCCGGTGTACGCTCTGCAGAAGACAAGCTCTGTTGTGGACTACTGCAGATGTGCAAAAATGTGTGTACCTGTAAATGTATATAGAGTCAACACAGTGTGATCGTATAAATACTGATATACACCGCGCATTTGCTATTTTTCCATCGCAGAAGTATTGTTACGAAGGATGAACAGTTCTGATGGCAGAAGGGTGCAGGGTTGCCCATGTCCCCCTCCCCTGGGAGAATTACAAACCGTTACTGTTACCAGGCTGCTAATGAGAGAGAAAGAGATGGAACAAAACATACTGGGACTGGAACATTTGCTTCAGATAAGGACGAGATAACACTGGGGGAGAGAGACCATATTATGACTCCTGTAAGACTCACGGCTCCGGAGAGGGCTGTTTACTTGGTACTATTCTGTTCATTAAAATTCCTCAGTGGACAGCCGGGGTGGGCTGGTTTGATGGACTAAGCCATTCAAAACTGATTGACACACGAGACCCCGTGAGTAGGGATAAAAGTGAGGTCTGAGGAGACGCCCCTCAGACACACCAGGAGACACACCAAGAGATACACTAGTGAGCACTGCTTAAGTATTGGAATCCACGAGAAAGTGTGGGGCATCGGAGACCGAACGAAGGATCGGTCAATTTTAACTCACAGTGCTTATAGTGAGGCCGGTGGGGGCTTGTGTGTGTGTCCACCTTTGCCTGGGTGACGAGTCCACCATAGAAGAACGGTCTAGCTAAAGGACAGAGGGGTCATACCTGAATGGCTACAACAACATATCGACGGATCAAGAAAGTAAAAGGTTTGAATGACTGGCTGTCACTGTTCTCTCTCTCTCTCTCTCTCTCTCTCTCTCTCCTCTCTCTCTCTCTCTCTCTCTCTCTCTCTCTCTCTCTCTCTCTCTCTCTCTCTCTCTCTCCTCTCTCTTCATCTCGCTCTCTCCAACAATTACAACAAAAGACAAAAGAACCAACCACTACCTCAGCCTACATGAACTGAACTGAACTGTATATTTTCCCATGATAATTCCTTATCCCCTAGACAACGATAGAGTTTGTTTATTATTGATTATTATTATACCCACACTTTTAGGTTTAGTATTGCTAACGTGTATTATCTGTATATTTGCATTGTTGATATTGATTTGTATATTTTACTAATAAACACTGTTTTGAAAATAGTACCAGACTCCAACGGATACTTCTATCTTTGCTGGTAGACACCCAGTTACGGGGTACGTAACAGTATTATGTGTGTTTTGTGCCGCGTGTGATTGTTGGCATTGTGTTTATTTATGCTGAGTGACGCTGACGCGTTTGGCTGTATTCATGTGAACTGATGCATGTTTCAATGACAATTAAACTCGGCTGGATTGAAACGGTCTCAGCTTCCTTGGAAGCCCCAGTGATCCAACTATCTGAAGCCCTCATTCCCACCCCAACACCTTAGCCACGTGTTAATCTCTATTATCCTACTACTTCTGGCGACACCAGCTCGTGCATAACTTTGCCCGCTCACCCTCCCACTTGACATTGCTGAGGACAGGATCGGAGAGGTCGCGACCCTGTCACGCGGGAGGCACAATACCCTCCAGGAATCTCTATCCTGCACAGAAAACCACGGTTAATTTCTCCAAACTCGGAATCGCCGATAACCACAGCTTGTGTCATCTCGCCTTCCCTTCTTAACCACAGAGGCAAACTCGGTGCCAGTGAACGGAACTGTGAGACTTTCCTCTTCTCGACCATTTCCACCCGTCTCCTCCACCCAGACGTATACAAAGCGGTATACCTGTTATTAAGCCAGTTGGACACAGGGGTACTCTACACTGGGCCTGTCTGTTAAACCCCTTTCAACCTCCTGACTGTCACCCAGTTTCCTGTGAACTGCACATGGGGTCTAACTTCCTCCCAATATTTCCTCCCGACCACCTCCCTCCCCACACGTTCAAGAATGACCCTGAGTTCATGCAGTATCAGTTTCAAATATATAAATCCGAGTATTACAATCTGCATCCGGATATATTTATCAGCGGCGAGGTTGTCAGAGACAATGGAGATCTCCCTGCAGTCCCAGATCCTGCAAGAGGAGCATTCAACTCTCCTGCCAGGCATGCCTACTGTTCAAACTGTGCAATTATAAAGAAGGAAACGATAAATAAACTGAAAACAAACCTACCAACAGTTTGCCCCTACAGTGACATGCAAAGGTTTGGGCACCCCGGTCAAAAGTTTTGTTACTGTGAATAGCTAAGCGAGTAATAGAGGACCTGAATTCCAAAAGGCATAATGTTAAAGATGACACATTTCTTTAATATTTTAAGCAAGAGTACCTTTTTTAAATTTCCATCTTTTACAGTTTTCAAAATAACAAAAAAAAAAAATGAAAAGGGCCCGAAGCAAAGGTTTGGGCACCCTGCATGGTCATTACTTAGTAACACCCACTTTGGCAAGTGTCACATCTTTTAACGCTTTCTGTAGCCAACTAAGTGTCTATCAATTCTTGTTTGGTGGAATTTTCACTTATTCTTCCTTGCAAAGGACTTCTAGTTCTGCCAGATTCTTTGCCCGTCTTGCATACACTGCTCTTTTGTGGTCTATCCACAGATTTTCGATCAGGTTTAGGTCGGGGGACAGTGAGAGCCATGGCAAAATATTCAGCTTGCGCCTCTTGAAGTAGTCGTTGTGGAGCTTGAGTTTAGGATGTGTTTCAGATGATTATCCTGTTGTAAAAGCCGTCCTCTTTTCACCTTCAGCATTTTTACAGACGGTGTGATGTTTGCTTCCAGAATTCTCTGGTATTTGATTGAATGCATTCTTCCGTCTGCCAGTGAAAACTTTTCCTGTTGTCACTGGCTGCGAAACAAACATGATCGATCCACCCCCCTGCTTAACAGTTGGAGAGGTATTGTTTCCATGACATTCTGCACCACTTTTTTTTTCCAAAATTACCTTTGACAGCCACAGGATAGAGGGATGTCAATTCACAACAGAGATTGGGAGGAACTTATTTTGCCAGAGATGGGTGAAGCTGTGGAATTCGTTGTTACAGGCGGCCGTGGACGAGAAGCTGCTGGACAGAGAGTGATAGATTCCTGACCAGACAGAGCATGCAGAGAACGGAGCGAAGACTGGACATTGGGAATAAGGGTGGATCAGCCATGATCAAATGGGGGACTAACCCGATGGAGCAAATGGCTTAATTCTACCACTCTGTCGTATGATGGTATTTGAAGTTCCTGGGATACTGGGTATCAGCATCTCAGAGGGTCTACACTGGGCACGACACATTCATGTGACACGACGTACGTGTCATGTTCCTGACAGAACTTCCTCGGGCATCCAGGTTTCAGCACTCCCATTCCTCGGAGAGTAGTTCGCTGTCACTTTCCCTTTAAGACTCAGACTGCCAATTATTGTCTGCCAATGTTCCTCATGGAATGTCTGTCGGTGAAGGTCTCGCGCCGAGCACTCATTGCTCAACCGTACGGGATCCATTTCTTGTATTTCTGTTTGTGACTTTATCTTTGGATTTCATCACTGTGGTCTTGTTTATTTCGAGTCTGAGCCGGAGTGTATTCCAGACTCTACTCGGCCCTTGCCTTCTCCACCATCCATATCTCTCTCGGTACAGAGGGGATTGCAAGGTTAGGGGTTTGAGGGAGTGTGGTCTGTCATTGAAGACTCGCGAATTTCTCCGGATGTACTGTGGAGAGCGTTCTGACTTGTCGCATCGCCGCCTGGTGTGGAGGCTGCAACGCAGAGGGTCGCCAGAGGCTGCAGAGGGTTCTAGACTCAGCCAACCCCATCACGGGCACAAACCTCCCCTCCATCGAGGAGATGTTCAAGAAGGAATGCCTCGGGAAGACCGCATCCATCAGCGAGAACCCCCTCCAGCCGGGAAATATCCTGTGCTCATCGGTACCATGGGGGAGGGGGTACAGGAGCCCATAACCTCAACAATTTACAAGCAGTTGCTTCCCCTCCGCCATCAGATTGCGAACGCTCCCTGAACACTTACACACTCCCTCGGTATTCACCTTTGTTGCAGTTTTTATTAGTTCTCCCAATTTACGGTAATTTTGCATCTTTGCACCGTACCGAGGTCACGTTGAAGTTGTACAAGGCGTCGGTGAGGCCGCACATGGAGGGCGGTGTTCGGTTCTCGTCCCCCTCCTGTAGGAAAAATGCCACTGAGCTGGAAAGAGTGCTGGAGGAGATATACGAGGATGTTGCCGGGACTCGAGTGTCTGAGTTCTGGGGAGATGGCAAGAATATGTGTCTGCATTACTTGGAGCGTGGTTAAGAAGACAGGAGAGGCGCAGTCCGGGATGGGGAACTGAGAGCCAGTGTGGTGAGAGTATGTGGAAAGTACGGAAAGAGGAGATACAGAGAATGGTGTCCGAGGGGTAGGGGTGGTGGAAAGGGAGTGAGTTAGAGAGAGAGAGGGGAAAAAGAGAAATGGAATAGAAAGGGGAAAATGTGGGGAGCTGGGAGAGAGTGGCAGAGAGGGGAGGTGTGGATCAGAAGGGACAGGGAGAGCAGTGGAGAAGTCTGGGTTAGGAAGGAGGGGAAGAGACGATGGGAGGGGATGAAAGTATGGGGGAGTGAGAGTGGGGTAGATTGAATGGGGAGAAGTGGGGTGAAGTCACTTGATTGATGTCGACCCGACAGGCTGTTGACAGAGACCTTGGATCTCTTTAGGAATATCCGGGTATAAATGTGCCGACTTCTCACAGATGAATCTGTATGCACTGTTACAACTGTAACCCCGTGAGTGCAAGTTGCACTCTCTGCAGGTGTGCCATTTATAGTACATCTTGTACAGAAGAAAAGAGGTCACATTCCTGTCAAAGAGAGTTAGAAAATTCCAATAGAGGCAAAACAGATCCAGCAAACCGGAGACCGTCGCCAAACTAATCTCATGATACCGCGCTCTCCCCACAGCTCCTAGTCAGCCTCAAAATTAATCTCATGATACCTCGCTCTCCCCACAGCCCCTTGTCAGCCTCTAAACTAATCTCACGATACCGCGTTCTCCCCACAGCCCCAGTCAGCCTCAAAACTAATTCCTTGATATCGCGCTCTCCCACAGCCCCTGGTCAGCCTCAAAACTAATCTCAAGATAACGCAAGTCAGTTCCCAAATCAATCCCGACAACCCTGCATCCTTCAACAAGCTAATCCCACTGTCCCACTCTCCCCCCACGGCCCCCTTTCAGTCTCCAAACTTAACCCACTCCCCAACTCTATCCCCACGGCCTCGTGTCACTCCCACACCACAGAAATGTAACACTCCCAACCTCACCCGTCTCCGCATTTTCCAATCCAGTAAGTAACGAATCGATCGGCGACAGAGGTAAAAACAAAATCCTGTGAAATTAAATCCCTTCGATTAATATGCATGCAACGCCCTGGGAAATGTTTCACACTTAATGTAATGGCTTCTCTGTAGCAGCAGTGTGTTTGTGTTATGACGAGAGATACCGGGGGATTTGGACTGTGCGGCGTTCCATAATGGGAGGGAATTTCTTTCCTGTGAGCCCGAGAGTGAGAGATTCGCGGGCTTTTGTTCGGCAGAAGATGCAGAGAGAAGATGCCAGAACGGGGGTAATCGTAGACTGCAGGCCTGAGCAGACTTGGAATGGGGTCGGGAGTTGACCACGCCCGGGGGAAATCGATGGAGAACGGACGAACGGGAAAACAGTGAGCTCCAAGCAGCGCATTAGACTGTTTCGTTAAAATGGGCCCTTTTTCTCTTTGTTTTCTGTAATAAACCTGTAATCATAAAGCCCAATCGTTTAATTGCAAATGGAGAACTGCTCGTTGTTTCGTGGGATTGATTTGTAACTGGGCAACGCGTCCACACAATCGAGATTTCTCAGTCTGACCGGGCCGGAGGCAGTATAGTCTCCCGACCCCCCGACCATTAGACAAACGTATGCTGGTCGAACCAGAGGGTTACGTTTAGCCTCTCTCCAAGTCTGACCACGGGAAAACTTGAGGAGATGGGACACCCGGTGTCTGATTCCAGGAATGTATGATGGGACGGTGTGGAGGTAGCTTTACTCTATGTCCGACCCCGGGAGTGTGTGATGGGACGGTGTGGAGGGAGTTTCACTCTGTGTCTGACCCCGGGAGTGAGTGATGGGACGGTGTGGAGGGTGATTCACTCTGTGTCAGACCCCGGGAATGTCTGATGGGACAGTGTGGAGGGAGATTCACTCTGTGTCCGACCATGGGAGTGTGTAATGGGACGGTGAGGAGGGAGATTCATTCTGTATCTGACCCCGGGAGAGCGTGATGGGACGGTGTAGGGACTTAATTATTTTACAAGCAACAACTTATATAGTTGTCCTGTAGAGATCACTCTGACAGGCTACATCACTGTCTGGGGCGACTGCACAGAACCGAAAGAAACTGCAGAAGGTTGTAAATGTAGTGAGTGCCATCTTGGGCACTAGTCTATAAAGTACCCAGGACATCGTCAGGGAGCGCTATCTCAGAAAGACAGTGTCCATTACTAAAGCCCTGTAGCACCCAGGACATGCCCTTTTCTTACTGTTACCACCAGGGAGGAGGGACAGAATTCTGAAGGCATACACCCAGCGATTCAGGAACAGCTTTCTCCCCCCTGCCATCCGATACCTGAATGGACTTTGAAGCTTTCGACACTACCTCACTAGTTATAATGTAAACGTGATGGATTCACTTGTTTATTTTTTATTATGTTTTATTTTATTTATTATTACGTTTTCTCTCTCGGCTAGATTACGTATTGCATTGAATTGCTGCTGCTAAGTTAACACGCCGGTGGTAATAAACTCCAATTCTGCTTCTAGTGGGAGATCCCCTCTGGTTCTATCCCTGGGAGTGTGTGATGGGACGGTGTGGAGGTAGATCCACTCTGTTTCTATCCCTGGGAGTGTGTGATGGGACGGTGTGGAGGGAGATTCACTCTGTGTCTGACCCAGGCATTGTGTGATGGGACGGTGTGGAGGGAGATTCACTCTGTGTCTGATCCCGGGAGTGTGTGATGGGACTGTGTGGAGGGAGATTCACTCTGTGCCTACCCCCGGGAGTGTGTGATGGGACGGTGTGGAGGGAGATTCACTCTGTGTCTGACCCCGGGATTGTGTGATGGGACGGTGTGGAGGGAGATTCACTCTGTGTCTGACCCCGGGAGTGTGTGATGGGACGGTGTGGAGGGAGATTCACTCTGTGTCTGACCCCGGGAGTGTGTGATGGGACGGTGTGGAGGGAGATTCACTCTGTGCCTACCCCCGGGAGTGTGTGATGGGACGGTGTGGAGGGACATTCACTCTGTGCCTACCCCCGAGAGTGTGTGATGGGACGGTGTGGAGGGAAATTCACTCTGTGCCTACCCCCGGGAGTGTGTGATGGGACGGTGTGGAGGGAAATTCACTCTGTGCCTACCCCCGGGAGTGTGTGATGGGACGGTGTGGAGAGAGATTCACTCTGTCTACCCCCGGGAGTGTGTGATGGGACGGTGTGGAGGGAGATTCACTCTGTGTCTGACCCTGGGAGTGTGGGATGGGACGGTGTGGAGGGAAATTCACTCCGTGTCTGACCCCGGGAGTGTTTGTCGGGAAAGTGTGTAGGGAGATTCACTCTGTGTCTATCCCCGGGAGCGTGTGATGGGACGGTGTGGAGGGAGATTCAATCTATGTTAGACCTCGGGAGTAACTTACATCTTCCTCGCTTGAATTTATTTCGAGGAGCCTTGCATCAAACTTTGAACAATGTTCCCTCGCCCCATCATAAGATTTCTCCAATGTGAATGTGAAATAACAACGATCTTCATTTTCAATCCAGTGCTGAGGACACGTTTTCTCTGCAAATCAGGAATGAAAAAAAAAACAGTAGATCTCTCTCCATTACTCCCATTGCAACATTTGAGACCAGAAAAATGTCAACGTCCCCCAACAACGTCTCATCCCTGATTCAGACAGCCGGCGTCGCTGCTATCACACCGTCCCATCAATCACTCGTACAGCCAGACACAGAGTGAATCTCCCTCCACACCGTCCCATCACCCACTCCCGGGGCCAGACACAGAGAGCATCTCCCTTCACAGCATCCCAACACACTCTAGCGGGGTCAGACACAGAGAGAAGCTCTCTCCACACCGTCCCATCACACACTCCCGGGGGAAGACATAGAGTGAAGCTCCCTCCACACCATCCCTTGACACACTCACGCGGTCAGACACAGAGTGAATCTCTCTCCACACCGTCCCATCACACACTCCCGGGGTCAGACACAGAGTGAATCTCCTTCCACACCGTCCCATCACACACTCCCGGGGTCAGACACAGAGTGAATCTCTCTCCACACCGTCCCATCACACACTCCCGGGGTCAGACACAGAGTGAATTCCCTCCACACCGTCCCATCTCACACTCCCGGAGTATGACACTCCCGGGATGGACATCTCCACCTCCACCCTCTCCCTCTCTGACCCCCAACCCCTTCCCCCACCCCGTGATGAGAAGCAGGAGAAGCGGGAGATGTTGTTTCACCTCTTCTCCTGGTGAGGTATTGGCACATCAGAGCTTGTCTTTCGGTGATGATTCTCTCCTTCATTTCGAGCTGTTTGAATTGATGGCGGAGATCGTTGTGCGTTTTATTCAGCTCTGAGAGATTGTAGTTGAGGACGGAAATGTTGTTTTCCAGATTGGATACGTTGTTGTTCAGGGCGGAAAGATTCTTCAGACAGGTTCTCCGGGAGAGATCCAGGCGAGAATTCTCGGATGTCCTGGATTCAAGGGTTGAGTTCAATTCATGGAGTCGCTGCTGACATTGGCGTTCGGTCCTGTTCATCTCTCGATGATCTACCCAAAGTATCTGATGGTTTTGTTCGCAGGTGATTCGAGACTGACGAGTCAGTGATACTGAGAGTGATAATAACGGATTTGTCAGTGACACGGTGTGAGGTAAGTCGGTGTCACAATGTGGGGAGTGTCGGCGTCAGGTGTGTTCTGTGTCGGTGTCACGGTGTCAGGTGAGTCAGTTTCACAGTGTGGGGATTGTTGGTGTCACGGAGAGGTGTGTATCTGTGTTACGGAGGGGGTTGTGTCGGTGTCACAGAAAGGGAAGTTTCGGAGTCACGGTGAAGGGAGTGTTAATATTATGGTGTCAGATGTATAAGTGTCACGGTCAGGAGAGCCTCGGTGTCACCGTGACGGGAGTGTCGGTGTTACGGTGGATGGTGTGAGATGACATAGTGTGGAGCGTCCCGGAGTCACTTGATGGGAGTTGCGCTGTCACTATGAGGCTAGTGTCAGTGTTACGATGTGGGGTGTGTAAGTGTCAGGTTAAGGGGAGTGCCGGTATAATAGAGCGGGCTTGCCAGTGTCACGGTGAGGGGGGGTGTTGTCGGTGTCACTGTGTTCGCAGTTTCGGTGTCAAGTCGAGGGGAATATCGGTGTCACAGTGAAGGCAGAGTCAATGTCACGTTGTGGAGAGTGTCGGGATCACGGTGTTGGGAGATTCAATGTCAAAGTGAGGGGTGTGTTGGTGTCACGGAGGTGGATTTGCTGGTGTCACAGTGATGTGAGTGTCGGTGTCACGCAGAGGGATGTGTCAGTGTTACAGTGAAGGGTGTGTCGGTGTCACAGTGCGCCTTGTATCAGTATGACAGAGAGGGTTGTGTCGTTGTCACCGTGACTGAAGTGTCGGTGTCATGGTGAAGGGCGTGATGTCACGCTGTGAGGCGAAAAGTCCGTGTCACGGTGAGGGGCGTGACAGCGTCACTGTGAGGGATCTGTCATCCTTACGATGTGTGATGTGTAAGTGTCAGGGTGAGTGGAGTATTGGTGTAACCGTGTGGGCCGGACGGTGTCACGGTGTTGGGAGTGTCGGTACTACAGTGTGGGGAATGTTGGTGTCACAAAGAGTGGAGTGTCGGTGTCACGGAGAGGGGAGTGTCGGTGTCACAGTGAGGGGTGTGTAAGTGCAACGTGAGTACATTATCGTGCACGGTGTGAGGTTACTGACATTGTAACGGTAAAGGTCTTATCTATACTACGTTGAAGTTTACGTCTGTGTCACAGTGAGGGACGTGTCTGTGTCACGGGTAGTGTGTCGGTGTCACAGTGAAGGGCGTGTCAGTGTCACACTGAGGATTTGCGCTAACATTTCATTCCACTCTGCTTGTTTACGGCCGGAATCCACCCGGAGCCCGTTCGACTCACCATAGATCGAAAGCCCGGTCACTATCGCGACGAGGGCGGACGTAACTAGGCAGAGGAGGCAGATCTTACGGTCCGGTCTATTTCCGATTTTCTGTTTCGGCTCCAGTTTCTGCGCACCTGTAGAGAGCCTATTCAGTGTGTGTGTGAAATTAATCGTGTCCCCCACTGGGTACCCCTCCCACCCACCATCCGCGCTCTCTCCTCCCACCACGATCACCCCTCCCTCTCTAAATCTCATCTACTTTCAGCCGTCATCGCCGAGAGTCCAAATTCCCTGACTTGGCAAAGGCTGACAGGTGTCTGACGGATTCCAGAGATCAGTCAGATCTCACCCGATCCTCCTCCGCTCCAGATGAAGCGACCCAGGTGTCCGACCTCTCGTTGTAACACATGCCATCGAATCCCGGCAGAGTCCTGTTAAACCTCTCCGGAGGCTCCCCAACGCCCCGACATCCTTCCGATAATGGGGTGACCAGAACTGTATACAATACGCCTGATTCAGCCTAACCAGTGATTTTAACAAAGTTGCAACATAACTCCCTGACATTTGTACTCAGCACCTCGAATAATAAAGGCAAGAATGCCATAGACCTGCTTAACCATCCCAACAAACTCTACAGCCACGGTCAGGGAGGTATGAACGTAGATTGCAAGATCTTCTGCTCATCGACACTGTTTCGGGAATAATTTACAGAGAGAAGTCAGGCACGTTGGGGCATTGTTCCTTGGAGCGGAGGGGTGACCTTTCAAGATGTATAAAATCACGAGCGGTGAATGCGTACAGTTATTGTCCCTAGACTTGGAGAATCGAGGAGCAGAGAGCAGAGGTCCAAGGTGAGAGGGGAAAGGGATTTAATAGGGGAGTGAGTGCCAAGCTTTCTTTACCCAGATTGTGATCAGTCTATGGAACGAGCTGACAGAGGGAGTGGTCGCTACAGATGCATTCGAAACTTGGGACACTTGGGAGCATGACATGTGACCGTTCCAGAATGACGTCATCACTGTGAACTCTGACCTGTTTGTCCAGTGAGAGCGGTGGGGAATGGGGGAGGGAGTCTGGGAGAAAGAGAAGAGAGTCGTGGGGAAGAGAAAGAGGGGCAGAAGTGAGGGGGAGTGAAGGGGTGCGACAGCAAGAGAGAGGGTGATGGAGAAGGAGGGGTAGAGGACAGAGACGTGGAGACAGAGAGAAGGCTATAACGATGGACAGAGGGGAGAGAGTGCTGTGGGCATTGGGCAGGAAAATGTGAGAGAAAGAATGGGGAGAGTGAACCGGGAGAGAAAGGGGAGAGGGGGCAGACCGTGTCGGGGGAGAAACGAGTGAGAGGAGAGGGAGAGGAAGGAGTGGGAATTGAGAAGGGAGAGGGAGGGAGGGGAGAAGTGGAAGTGTGATGGGAAAGAGGGAACAAGGAATTTTCAGAAACAGAGAGGGGAAAGAGCGAGGGGGGAGAGCGTCGGGGAGCGGGAGAGAGGGTGGATAGAGAGGAGGAGAAGGCGTGGAGTGGAGATGAGCGGCAAACCGATGGACAGAGAGAGGTGGGAAGAGCGGGAGGGGTGGTCGAGGGGTGGTATAAGAGTGAGCACAGAGAGAGGGAAATAGTGGGAGTGGGAGACCGAGAGTGGTAGAGACGGTGACTGTGATAGCGGGGAGACAGGAGCAGTAAGAGAGGGCGAAGAGAACGAGACAGTGGGAGACAGCAGGGGAAATAGTGTGAGGGAGGGACAGGGGAGCGAGGGAGAGAGGAGACGGCGTGAGAGGTGAAAAGGGAGAAGAAAATTGCGTTAGAAACGGGAGAGAGGGGTAAAGGTTTTATACCGCGCTCTCACTTCACCGTCTCTCCCACTGTCCTCCTTCCTAACCACGACGATACAGCCCTAACATCTCCACTACCCCCGCCGCACGGCGCTCGCTCCCCATCACCCCCTCCTCCACACGGCCCAACCCATGCAATCTCTACTCGCCGATCTTTCCCAGAACATTCCCTCCCAACCACATCGCACGGCGCTCCCTCTAATCCACATCTCCCAGGGCGCAGAATTCCGCACCGACCACCAAAGAGAGTTTCACCCCCCCCCCCCCTTCGCATCTCTCACGCGTTCCCACCGGGTTATTCTCAAACAGGGAATCATTAGGGTCATCATTACCTTTGTCCTGAGATCTCTCGCCAGAATTGGAAACGTCAGCTAAACAGGGACAGGCCTACAAAGAAGAAACTAACCTCGATCTGTCCGGACTCGGGGCTCAGAGACAGTCTTCAAATTAATTTCCACGTGCGATACATCGGTTTCAGCTGCGGACCAAAGAGTGCAGGTCAGACACAGAGTGAATCTCCCTACACACCGTCCCATCACACATTCCCGGGGCCAGACACAGAGTGAATCTCCCTCCACACCGTCCCATCACACACTCCCGGGATCAGACACAGAGTGAATCTCCCTACACACCGTCCCATCACACACTCCCGGGATCAGACACAGAGTGAATCTCCCTACACACCGTCCCATCACACACTCCCGGGGCCAGACACAGAGTGAATCTCCCTTCACACCGCACCATCACACACTCCCGGGATCAGACACAGAGTGAATCTCCCTACACACCGTCCCTTCACACACTCCCGGGATCAGAAACAGAGTGAATCTCCCTACACACCGTCCCATCACACACTCCCGGGGCCAGACACAGAGTGAATCTCCCTCCACACCGTCCCATCACACACTCCCGGGATCAGACACAGAGCGAACCTCCCTCCACACCGTCCCATCACAAACTCCCGGGGACAAACACAATTGATCCTCTCTCCGCCCATCTTTCTACCCCCTTACGTCGGGAAGGAGACCGTGAATCCGTTTTTGTAAACTTCACATTCATGCAAGTCTCGCTGTCGTCCATTCTGTGGAGGATTCCCTGCGTCTCTGAGCTCAGAAAGGCAAGCAGCCGTATTAAAGGAAGTCTGTGTTTACAGGAGAGTTGGACCGACACAAACGAACAGCCGATCAAGGGCCGATAAAGGGAGAGGCCGAGACCATGGGAGGAGGTGCCGGGCAGGAGGGCGAATGAGGTTGTGAATATGCGTGTTTTCGAGAGATGAGAGCGGCAGGGGGAGGAGTTGTGAGAGTGGGGATAAAGAGGGGAAGGGGAGAATGAGGGAAGGATGGGGGAGTTCAGAGAGGGAGACCTGGGTGACAGGGAGCAGAGAGGGAAGTGTGGAGATAAAGAGAGGGTACGGTCAGATGTAGAAGAGTATGGACATACAGAGAGGGAAACGGCGGGGAATATTTGAGGACAATTTAGGTGTGAGAGGGAGAAAGCAGAGGGCGAGCTGATGAGGGAATGAGAGATAGAAAGAGAGAGAGAGGTACATGGAGATGGCGAAGTGTATGAGAGGGAGCGGAGAGTGTGCTACAGAGAGGGAGGAGAGATGCAGGGGAGGGACGATGGAGGGAGATAGAAATAGAAGGGAGGGAGAAAGGAGTGGAAGAAGGGGATTCCAGAGGGATACAATGAGTCGATAAGGAATGAAAGACAGAGTGGTATGTGCCACTCATGCTGAGCCTTGTTGTCCGGGGGAATTGTACCCCCTTGCCACCCACCCACCCACGGTTGGTTCCTAGTTTGACTGTCGGACCCTCCCACTTCTCTGCTCCTCGCCGGGGCTTCAGAACCTCTGTGCGGGGGAAAACGGCCTCAGGGACAAACACCCAACACCCACCGAAGCAAGCGAGCCCCCACCCTCCGAGTGAAATGAACCAACTACTCACAGTCTCTCTCTATCTCTGTCATATCTAGACCAAATTTTCAACAGCAGAAGTCACGAAAACAAGATTTCCATGTTTAGACTGTGCGGTATTTAGCAAAGAAAATGGGTGTCTCGATATTGAAGTTTACAGGAAACCAGCGCACGCTGATCGGTATCTACGGTTAGACTCTCCTCTCCAATTAGAACACAAGTTGGGGGTTATTACACTCCCAGGGGTCAGACACAGGCTGAAGCTACATCCACACCGTCCCATCACACACTCCCGGGGTCAGACACGGAGTGAAGTTCCCTTCCACACCATCCCATCTCACACACCCGGGGTCAGACACAGAGTGAATCTTCCTCCACACCGTCCCATCACACACTCCCGGGGTCTGACACAGCGTGAATCCCCCTCCACACCGTCCCATCACACACACCCGGGGTCAGACACAAAGTGAATTCCCGTCCACTCCGTCCCATCGCACACTCCCAGGGTCAGACACAGAGCGAATCTCCCCCCACACCGTCCCATCACATACTCCCGTGGTCAGACACAACTTGAATCTCTCTCCGCACATCTTTCTACCCCCTTACATCGGGAAGGAGACCATGAATCCGTTTTTGTAAACTTCACATTCATGCAAGTCTCGCTGTCGTCCATTCTGTGAAGGATTCTCTGCGTCTCTGAGCTCAGAAAGGGGAAGCAGCCGTTATTAAAGGAAGTCTGTGTTTACAGGGGAGTTGGAACGACACAAACAAACAGCAGATCAAGGGCCGATAAAGGGAGAGGCCGAGAGCAGGGGAGGAGGTGCCGGGCAGGAGGGGGACTGAGGTTGTGAAAGTGCGTGTTTTCGAGAGATGAGAGTGGCGGGGGGAGGAGTTGCGACAGTGGGGAGAAAGAGGGGGAGTGGAGAATGAGGGAAGAATGTGGGGGGTTCGGAGAGGGAGACCTGGGTGACAGGGGCAAAGAGGGAAGATAGGAGATAAAGAAGGATCACGGTCAGATGTAGAAGAGAATGGACATACGGTGCAGGAAACGGCGGGGGATATTTGTAGAAAATTTAGGTGTGAGGGAGAGAAAGCAGAGGGCGAGCTGATGAGGAATTGAGAGATAGAAAGAGAGAGAGGGACATGGAGGTGTGAAAGAGTATGAGAGGGAGAAGAGAGTGTGCTACAGAGAGGGAGGACGGATGCAGGGGAGGAACGATGGAGGGGGAAATGAGTGGGAGAAGGGGATTCGAGAGGGATGCATTGAGTCGAGAAGAAGTGAAATACCGAGTGGTATGTATCACACATGCCGAGCCTTGTTGTCCGGGGGAATTGTGTCCCTTACCACCCATCCACCCGCGGTTGGTTCCTGGTTTGATCGTCGGACCCTCCCACTGCCCTGCTCATCGCCGGGGATTCAGACCCTCGGTGCGCGGGAAACCACGGCCCCAGGGACAAACACCAAACACCCACCGAAGCAAGCGAGCCCCCTCCCTCCGAGAGAAATGAACATTTTACATTGTCTCTCTCTATCTCTGTCAATCTACACAAAATTGCTATGTTTAGACTGTGCGGTGTTTAGCAAACAAAATGGGTGTCTCAGTATTGAAGTTTACAGGAAACGGACGGACGCTGATCAGTATCTACGGTAACACTCTCATCTCCAATTAAAACTTAAGTTGGGGGTTATCAGTATTTGAGACAAGTCTTGAAAGCCTTCGTCTTCACTGCCTGGTTCGTCATCAAAACAACAAAAACAAAACAAAACAGCAGGAACGTCAGCCCAACAGACCGAGTTCAGGAGTTCTCTCAAACACCCTCCTTTACCTTCTGTCCAATCTGAATAACTCACTGACTCCCTATCTCTCCCCATGAATGTACCAATCCCACTTCAGGTTCGCACCTCTCTCCAGCTCGCTCCTTCTCTTTACCCCCCTCTCGCCGTGAGCCTTTCCCATGTCACACCCCTCCTCACTAAGCCTTCTCTTTCTGCCCCCACACTCTCTCTACCCCACTTTCTCACTTCCCATTCTCTCCCGCTCACACTGTGCTTTCACCTCACGGAAATGTGACAGGGACGTTACCAGGAAGGGCGCCGCCTGCTGGACAGGCGGGATCGGTTAAATTATCCATGGTGAGTCAGGGCGGAGACGAAAGGAGAAGTGGGGTTTGGAACTCAGGGTGGGGGCAGCAGATTGCGAAGAAGGGGGTGGTGTGCGTGGCGTTGTGCTGGATGCTGGAGCGTGTGTGTGTGTGTGTGTGTGTGTGTGTGTGTGTGTGTGTGTGTGTGTGTGTGTGTGTGTGTGTGTGTGTGTGTGTGTGTGTGTGTGTGTGTGTGTGTGTGTGTGTGTGTGTGTGTGAGAGAGAGAGAGAGAGCCCCGGAATCGGCGAAACAAACACACCCGGAGTCGGACACAGAGTGAATCTCCCTCCACACCGTCCAACACACACTCCCGGGGATAGACACAGAGTGAATCTCCATCCACACCGTCCCATTACTCGATCCCAGGATCAGACACAGAGTGCAACTCCTTCTGCACGGTCCGATAACACAGTGAGGTATTATGAAACAGCAAATCTCCCTCTCTGCCCACTGTCCCCTCTGACCATTCTGTATTGGCTCAGAACTGAGAGATTAATTTGTAGTTGAAGGGGGGAGTCTAACTCCAGACGTCAGCTCTTCCCCGTTCTCTGCACAAATCCCTGTGAACACATAGAGGGAGGCGTTTGTGGAGAGAGGGATGTGACAGAGACGAGGGGGTTGCATGGCTGTGGTGGGTCACGGGGAATGATTATCGGGGAGGGAGGCGATGACGGAGAGGGTGATTGTTTTAGATGTCGAAGGGGATCGAAGGAGACGGAGAGGCGTGCAGATGAGGGTTAAGGTGACGGAGGTGGGGAGAACTGCAGCGGAGTTTGGAGTGTCCGAGGACATCTTCAGTCTCTCTATGCTGCAGTCGGAATTTCCCCCCGCTTCAAAAGGGCGACAATCACACCAGTGCCTGAGAAAGGCAGGGTGACCTGCCTCAACAACAATCGCCCAGTGACACTCACACCTACCGGGATTAAGTGCTTGACAGCCTGGTCATACCCAAAATCAACCCCTTCTCCAGCGAGGACGCGGACCCTCTGTAATTTGAGGAACTCCGCAAAAGGTCCACAGCGAATAACATCTAATTTGCTCTCCTCTGGACCCTGGACCACCTGGACAATACAACACCAACGGCAGGCTGCTGTTGACTGACAACAGCTCGGCGTTCAGCAGAATCCTCCCCTCAGATCCTGGGCCAGTGAACCTCCCTCTGTAACTGGATGATGGACATCCTCATCGGGAAACTTCAGTCAGGGCAGACCGGCAGTGACGTCACCGATCTACAGGTGGTGCTGAGGAAGCAGGGAGGGTTCACAGAGACTGGACGAATGGTCAATGAAGCGGCGGGTGGATCGCTGTGTCGGGAGATGTATGGCCATGCACTGTGGCCGAAGAAATAGAGACGTAGCCTATTTTTCAAATGGAGAGAAAATTCAGAAAAAAACAGGCACAGAGACTAGGTGAAAGTAAGTGTTCGGTACGGACTAGAAGGGTCGAGATGACCGTGTCGTAATTGTTAAATTGTTATATGGTTATAGGGACATGGGAGACCTCGTGCAGGATGCCCTAAATGTAAATTTACAGGTGGAGTCGGTGGCGAGGAAGCCAAGTACAACTTTATCATTCATGTCAAGGGGATGAGAATGTAAAAACAAGGATGTGAATTTGAGGCTTCATAAAGTACCGGTGAGACCTTACTGAGTATTGTGAGCGGTTCCGGGTCCCTTATCTATCCCTGCCAGGCGTGCTTGCATTGGGAAGGGTTGAAAGGAAGTTCACGGGAATGATTCCGGGATTGAAACGCTTATTAGATCAGAAGCGTTTGATGGCTGGAACTCATAAGAATGAGGGGGGAGGTGGAAGCGTTGTTCTTGTTGAAACCGTTAGCACGTTTAAAGGCCCCGATAAAGTAGATGTGGAGAGAAGGTTCCCCGTGGCGGGACAGTCAATACCAGCGGACCCACATCGGAATGGAGGTCCGTCCTTTCAGAACGGAGATTGGGAGGAATGTATTCAGCCAGAGTATGGTAAATGTGTAGAATGAGTTACACAGGCGGCTGTGGAGCCTGACATTGGGGGTATTGAAGTCAGAGGTGGACAGATTGTTGATTACTCAGATCATGAAGGAATACGGTGAAAAGGCAGGAGATTGGGGCTGAGGGGGATCAGGATCAGACATGATGAGATGGCGCAGCAGACTCGATGGCCTAATTCTGCTCCGATATCTCATGGTCTGATTTGAGGTTCCTGTGTTGCTGGGTGTCAGCATCTCAGTGGATCTGTCCTGGGACCAACACATTCATGTAAACACGAAGAAGGTGTCATGTTCCCGACTGAACAGTGGAGGAGATCCACGTGACGTCACGTCCATTCCCCGGGGTGTGGCGAGCTGTCATTTTCCCTTTAAGGCGCAGACTGACAATTATTGCCCGTCAACATTGCTTCATGGAAAGTCTGTCGTTGACGTCCCCGTGCTGAGCACTCGGTGCTCAACCGTAGGAGATCCACTTCGAGAACTATTCTTTGTAACAGAAACTTTAGATGCCTTCACTGTCGTCTTGTTTTTTTCGAGTCTGCGTTTCAGTGTATTCCAGACCACGCTCTACACTTCCCATCACCACCATAGATCTCTCGTTACAGAAGGAATTATTGTTAGCCATTTGAGAGGATTTGGTCTTTCATTGAAGACCAGCAAATGATCGCTGGGAGCATTCTGACTTGTTGCATCGCCGCCCGGTGTGGAGGCTGCAGCGCCCGAGGTGGCCAGAGGGGGCAGAGGGATGTGGGCTCAACCAGATCCATCACGGGTACAACACTCCGCAGCATCGAGTATGCGATCCCTCGAAAAGGCGGCACCCATCACTGAGACCCCTCATCCCGGGGACAAGCTCCCTGCTCATTGCTACCATCGGGAAGAGACACAAGAACCTGAAATCTCAAGGATTCTGGTACACTTTCATCCCCTCCGGCATCATATATTTGAATGTATGAGCACCACGTCCACATTTTCGCAGTATTTATTAACGTTTTGCATCTTACATTAATTGTTCATTATTGCGACGTACTGATCATGCAAAGATACAAATCTCAAGGCGGATAAGTCACAGATAGTGAGTCAGGCGGTAAACATCCGATACAGTCCTTAAATTTTGGGAGCGGGAGGCCTGAGAGTGAGGGGAAGGTAAATGGCGATGAAATAGGAGGAGATGGCAGTGGAGGAGTTATGAGAGAGAGCGAGTTTGGAGGAACGAGGGTAAAGAAAGAGCGAGATGCCGAGTAAGAGTGCCATAGTTAGAGAAAGGAGATTAGTGTACGGGCGAGAGGCAGAGCGGATGGGTTTGTCAGAGACTGGGAGAGAGCTGGAATTGGGGTAAGAGAATGATGCCACTTGATGTAACTCGGTTCCACGGGGTTTTGACAGAGATCCCGGATTTTTCAGGAATACCCGGGAACAAAGCTGCGGGCTTCTCACAAACGAAACGGTGCTGATCATTTTTGCAACTGCCAAGCCAACGAGATTCACATTCACCGCATTCGAACTTTCCAGCGTTCACCTTGTACACGACGTTAGAGTCCACTTTCCTGTCAAGGAAGGTTAAAGAGTTTCAAAAGGGACAACACAACTCCAGCAGGCAGTCCTGTGACAGTCTCCAAAATACTCCCACTGACTCAATCTCTCCTGACCGACAGGTGTCAGTCCCCAAAATACTCCCACTGACTCAATCACTCCTCACTGACCGATGTCGGTCCCCAAAATATTCCCACTGACCCTCTCCCTCCCCATATAGTTGATCCAGTTTCCAAAATACTCTCACTGACCCTGTGCCAGTCCCCGAATAATCCCTTGCCCAACGCTCTACCGACAGAGCTGTGCCAAAATAACCCCACGATAACGTCTTCTCCCCTCAGTACCCTGTCACTCCTCTAATTACTACCAGAGCCGCAGCCTCTCCCCACGGAACCGTGTTAGTCCCGAAGATAGTCCCACAGCCTCACTCTGTCCCCACGGAACCGTGTCTGTCCACAAACTAATCCTGCTGCTCTAAGCCGCGTGTCTGTCTCAGAGTACTTGCATTTTCTACTCTCACCCATCAGCCCCGAGCCAGCCCCCAACATGATCCCACTGTTCAACCTTACCCGACAGACCTGTGCCAATCACCAAAACACTCTCACTTCCCACTCCCTTCAGACAGTCCATGTCAGCCCACAGAATAAACCAACTGTCCGCTCTCCACCAAGAGCCCGTGTCGGTCCCCAAACTCATCGCATTGCCTAATCTCACCCCTGGAGGCGCTCATGGATTGAGTTCAGTTTTGGATTCGCTCCATTACCTTTCCTTTTTGTTAACCCATGATCACCCTTATTTAACCTGTTTTTACCTACACTGGAAGATTTATATTACTTCATTGGAATAATCCCTGAGTTTGCACTGCGAATTTGGAAGAAATGAGTACAGAAATGGCTTTACGATCTAAAGGGCGAGAGACTGGGAAAGATTCCAATGGCGATGGAAAGAAAAAAAAAACCTGAACCCAAGCGTACTGAATTGACTTAGGATACGTTGTTGGAGCTATTAAATGAAAATTTTGACGAACAACGTCCTTCCAGGAAACTCTGGAAATGATTGGTCACGAAGGTAAACGGCATCAAACTTTAATCGTAAGTCTGCAAGAGGATGCTCGGAAGAGAGATTTGGAATTTGGGAATTTGGAACAGAAATTATCCTCGACGATTAAACAGCTGGGAACACTTAAATCTAAGAACATGGATTTTGAAAATCGATCTGGAACACTGAACTTACGTAAAACTGGTCTCCCTGAAGGCATCGAGAAAGGGGATCCCTCAAGGTTTTTCGCTCAATTTATAAGGATGTGTTCCCCTTTAAATTCCCAGAGAATCCTCCATCATTGAAACGTGCCCACGGATCTATGTGCCGATGACCGATTTCTTCATCTAAACCACAGTCTTTAATTTTTCGATTTCACTACGTTCATGTTAAAGAGCATCCTAATCGCTCCGCTCGTCCTCTAGGTGTGATTAATTTTACAGATTGGCAGATTACAATCCAGAAGTGATGAAGGCGCGGCTCGCCTTCAAACCTCTGATGTCGGAATGTTATGAGTCCTGATTAAACGCAGTTCCCCACTCTCTGTCCACAGCGTTCGTCCCCAAATACTGCCACCGACGCATTTTGTCCCTACTGACCTAAGTCAGTCACCAAAATACTCCCCCCTTTCCACATTGCTCCCACAGACTGCGACGATCAACAAATTAATCACACTGCCCAGAATCTTCCTACGGGGATACCAGGCCACAGAATACTCCTACTGCCTTACTCTCTCCCCATAGACTTGTTTCTGTCCCCAAAGTATCGCCAGTGACCCACCTCCCACCACTGAATTGTGACAGCCCCCAAAAGATCCCCTTTCCCTATATCCCCCTCAGACATTAGTCTGTCCACAAAATTAGTCCCACTACCCAATATCTCTCTAATAACCGGCATGACCCCAAATCTCACCCCGATTTGCATGTTCCAATCCAGAATGAACTGTTTCGGCCGCGGAGACGTTCGTTAACAAAATTCTGTGAAAATAAATTGCGATCATTAATGATTGAAATCGAGCACAAGTTAAGGGGCGTCACTCTGTGTCTGACACGGGGAGAGGGTGATGGGACGGTGTGTACGGAGATTCACTATGTGTCTGACACGGGGAGTGTGTGATGGGACGGTGTGGAGGAAGATGAACTCTGTGAATGACCCCGGGTGTGTGTGACAGGATGGAGGGAGATGAACTCTGTGTCCGACCCCGGGTGTGTGTCACAGGATGGAGGGAGATGAACTCTGTGTCTGACCCCGGGAGTGTGTGATGGGACGGTGTGTAGGGAGCTTCATTCACTGTCTGACCTCGGGAGTGTGTGTGATGGGATGGTGTGGAGGGGGATTCACTCTGGAATTGATATACCTTCTGTGTAGCTGACACATACCTCTTTCTCTCTTGAATTTATTTCAAGAAGCATTGAATATGAATTAGAACAATATTGCATCGCCCCATCGTAAGATCTTTTAAATGTGGAAATGAAGTAACAACTGTCTTCATTTCTGATCCAGTCCTGGGAACACGCTTGCTCTGAAAATCAGGAATAAAGAACAATAACTCTTCCTCCATTCGTTCATTATATCCGCCGGTGGTCAGAGTTAAAATAGTGATCCCTGTGTACGGCACCATCACTCACACCAGCTGTCAAATTCACTGTGAGGCTCCCTCCACACCAGTTCATCGCACACTCTCGGGTTCAGACACAGAGTGAAGCTCCTTCCATACCGTCCCATCACAAACACCCGGGGTCAGACGCAGAGTGACGTTCCCTACACACCGTCCCATCGCACACTCCCGGGGTCAGGCACAGTGCGAATCTCACTCCACACCGTTCCATCACACACTCCCGGGTCAGACACACATTGAATCTCCCTCCACACCGGCCCATCACAAATTCCCGGGGTCAGACACAGAGTGAATCTCCCTCCACACTGACCAATCACAAACTCCCGGGGTCAGACACAGAGTGAATCTCCCTCCACACCGTCGCATCACAAACTCCCGGGGTCAGACACAGGTTGAATCTCCCTCCACACCGTCCCATCACACACTCCCGGGGTCAGACACAGAGTGAATCTCCCTCCACAACGCCCCATCACACACGCCCGGGGTCAGACACAGATTGAATCTCCCTCCACAACGCCCCATCACACACTCCCGGGGTCAGGCACAGAGTGAATCTCCCTCCACAAAGCCCCATCACACACTCCCGGGGTCAGACACAGAGTGAATCTCCCTCCACAACGCCCCATCACACACTCCCGGGGTCAGACACAGAGTGAATCTCCCTCCACAACGCCCCATCACACACCCCCGGGGTCAGACTCAGAGTGAATCTCCCTCTACACCGTCCCATCACACACTCCCGAGGTCAGACACAGAGTGTATCTCCCTCCATAACGCCCCATCACACACTCCCGGGGTCAGACACAGAGTGAATCTCCCTCCACACCGTCCCATCACATACTCCCGGGGTCAGACACACAGAGTGAATCTCCCTCCTCACCGTCCCATCACTCACTCCCGGTTTCAGACACAGATTAAAGCTCCCTCCGCAATGTCCCATCACACACTCCCGGGGTCAGACACAGAGTGAATCTCCCTCCACACCGTCGCATCACTCACTCCCGGTTTCAGACACAGATTAAAGCTCCCTACGCACCGTCCCATCACACACTCCCGGGGTTAGACACAGAGTGAATCTCCCTCCACACCGTCCCATCACATACTCCCGGGGTCAGACACACAGAGTGAATCTCCCTCCACACCGTCCCATCACTCACTCCCGGTTTCAGACACAGATTAAAGCTCCCTCCACAATGTCCCATCACACACTCCCGGGGTCAGACACAGAGTGAATCTCCCTCCACACCGTCCCATCACTCACTGCCGGTTTCAGACACAGATTAAAGCTCCCTACGCACCGTCCCATCACACACTCCCGGGGTTAGACACAGAGTGAATCTCCCTCCACACCGTCCCATCACTCAGTCCCGGTTTCAGACACAGATTAAAGCTCCCTACGCACCGTCCCATCACACACTCCCGGGGTCAGACACAGAGTGAATCTCCCTCCACACCGTTTCAGCACTCACTCCCGGTTTCAGACACAGATTAACGCTCCCTCCACAACGTCCCATCACACACTCCCCGGGTTAGACACAGACTGAATCTCCCTCCACACCGATCCATCACACTCTCCTTGGTTCAGACAAGGAGTTAATCTTCCTCCACTCTGTCCCATCACACACTCCCGGGGTCAGACCCTGCGTTACGTCTCTCGTTTTGGTATTAGAGGTTCTTCGCTTGCCCTGTGAACGCAGAGTGAAGCTCCTCCTGCAGTGCCGCAATAATACACTCCCGAGTCCAGACACTAGGCGTCTGTCCCGCCACATCGTCGCTTGACGCAGTGCCCTCGTTCGGCCACTTGCTGTCGCTGTCGCCGCACGTCTCATCGCACATTCGCAGACCACAGCCTCCTCTCCCTCTCTGCCTTGTGATTAGATGCCGGGGAAGTGGGGATGTTACCTCACCCTTTCTGTTGGTCAGCAGTTGGCAGATATGATCCTTGTTTTTTATTTGAGATTTCTGCAGTTCATTTCGAGGTCATTGAATTTGCCTCGGAGATCAATTTGTAATTGATGCTGATCAGGGTGATCGGTGCTCAGGACGGAGAGGTTGTTTTCCAGGACGAGCAATTTGTTTTCAAGGATGGAGGGGTCACTTTCGAGGACAAACAGTTTGCTTTCCAGGACGGAGACATTGTTGTTGAGGGTCGGAACAATCTTGTGACAGGTCCTTGTATCCAGGCAGGAATCTCGAATGTCCTGGATTCAAGTGTTGAGTTCGGCTCGAGGATTTGCAGTCGACATTGATGCTGGGTGCTGTTCATCTCCTGATATTTTTCCAAAGGACTCCGGTATTTTTGATCGGAGGAGATCAGACTCTGACCGATCTGTAACGCTGAGGGAGATGGTGAAGGGGTGTCGGCGTCACGGTGAATCGTGCTTTGACGCTACAGTGAGCGGTGTGTCAAACTACCTGCGTCTCAATATCACCAAGACCAAGGAGATGGTGGTGGACTTTAGGAGATCTAGGCCTCATATGGAGCCAGTGATCATTAATGGAGAATGTGTGGAGCAGGTTAAGACATACAAGTATCTGGGAGTACAGTTAGACGAGAAGCTAGACTGGACTGCCAACACAGATGCCTTGTGCAGAAAGGCACAGAGTCGACTGTACTTCCTTAGAAGGTTGGCGTCATTCAATGTCTGTAGTGAGATGCTGAAGATGTTCTATAGGTCAGTTGTGGAGAGCGCCCTCTTCTTTGTGGTGGCGTGTTGGGGAGGAAGCATTAAGAAGAGGGACGCCTCACTTCTTAACAAGCTGGTAAGGAAGGCGGGCTCTGTCGTGGGCAAAGTACTGGAGAGTTTAACATCGGTAGCTGAGCGAAGGGCGCTGAGTAGGCTACGGTCAATTATGGAAAACCCTGAACATCCGCTACATAGCACCATCCAGAGACAGAGAAGCAGTTTCAGTGACAGGTTACTGTCGATGCAATGCTCCTCAGACAGGATGAAGAGGTCAATACTCCCCAATGCCATTAGGCTTTACAATTCAACTGCCAGGACTTAAGAACTTTTTTTTAAAGCTATTATTAATGCTTTTTTTTGAGTTAGTGATTTAGATGCATATCATATTATTACTGAGTTAAGTATTGTATGTAATGAGTTTTTGCTACAACAAGTGTATGGGACATTGGAAAAAATGTTGAATTTCCCCATGGGGATGAATAAAGTTTCTATCTATCTATCTATCTATCTATCTATCTATCTATCTATCTATCTATCTATCTATCTATCTATCTATCTATCTATCTATCTATCTATCTATCTATCTATCTATCTATCTATCTATCTATCACGTTGAGGGAGTAAGTGTGAATAACATGGTCCTTTTCTGGTCGGCTGCCAGTGACTGATGGTGTTCCGCAGGAGACGGTGTTGAGACCGCTTCTGTTTATGCTGTATAGCAATGATTTAGATGATGCAATCACAAGATCACAAGACAAAGGAGCAGAAGTAGGCCATTCGGCCCGTCGAGTCTTCTCTGCCACTTCACTATGAGCGAAACTATTCTCCCATTTACTTCCTATATAGGCTTCCCCCCCCCCCCCATTACCCTTGATACCCTGACTAATTAGATACTTATCAATCTCCTCCTTAAACACCCTCAATGATCGGGCGTCCACAGCTGTATGTGGCAACGAATTCCATAAATCCACAACCCCCTGGATAGAAGAAATTCTCCAAACCTGTTTTAAATGAATACCCTCTAATTCTAAGATTGTGGCCTTTTGTCTTGGACTCAACCACAAGGGAAATAGCCTTTTCACATCTCATCTGTCCAACCCTTTCAACATTCCTTATTTCTTGTAAGAATTTCATCCAAATCTGCTCTACCGTCCCTCCATCTAGATTACTTTTCCAAACAACTTGGGTCAGTTCCTCTCTCATACAACTGTAATTTCCATTGTTCCACTGAAATATCAATACACCTGATACCAGATTCTCCTGTACAAATTTGAAACTTAACTCAATCATATTATGATCTCCATTTCCAAGGGGTTCCATTATCTCTAGCTTCCTAATCGCCGCAGGTTCATTACACAGCACACAATCCAAAACGGCCGATCCCCTGGTGGACAAGCTGCTCCAAAAAGCCATCCCGTAAGCATTCTACAAAATCCCTCTCCTGAGACCCAGTACCTTCCTGACTTTCCCAATCCACTTTCATATTAAAATCCCCCATGATTATCGTGACATTTACCTTCTGAAACTTTTTTTTTTCAATTTCCAGCTGTAAATTGTACTCCACATTCCGGCTGCTGTTTGCAGGCCTGTATATAACGGCTATTGGCGTCTTTTTACCCTTGCCATTTCTAATCTCGACGCAGAAGGATTCTACCCCTTCTCATCCTATATCCCTTATTTCTAGTGATTTGATATTGTTGCTTACCATCAGGGCCACGCCACTCCATTTACCTACCTTCCTATCATTCCTATACACTGTGTATCCTTGGACATTCATTTCCCAATCACATCCATCACTTAGCCATGACTCGGCGATGGCCACAATGTCTTATCTTTTAACCTGTAGCTGTACAACATGGTCGTTCACTTTATTTCCAATGCAGCCTGCATTTAAGTACAGTACATTTAGATCAGTATCTGTTACCAGTTTTGCTATATTTCTGTCGCACAGCAAATTACCCTGTCTATTAGAAGAATGAGAGGGGACCAGAATGAAACAAATAAGATTGTTAAGGGATTGGACACGCTGGAGGCAGGAAACATGTTCCCGCTGATGGGTGAGTCCAGAACCAGAGGCCACAGTTTAAGAATAAGGAGTGGGCTATTTAGAACTGAGATGCGGAAAATGTTTTTCACCCAGAGAGTGGTGGATATGTGGAATGGTCTACCCAGAAGGCAATGGAGGCCAAGTCTCTGGATGATTTCAAGAGAGAGTTAGATAGAGCTATTATAGATAGTAGAGTCAAGGGATATAAGGGCAGGAGCGGGGTACTGACTGTGTATGATCAGCAATGATCACAATAAATGGCGGTGCTGGCTAGAAGGGCCGAATGACCTTCTCCTGCACCTGCTGTCTATTGTCTATTGTCTATTCTCGGAGAGAGAGATAGAGTGAAGCTGGAAAGTTAAATCTCACATTCCCGTGTTCAGGCACAGAGATCAGTATCTGTTACCGACTTTGCTATATTTTTATCGCAAAGCAAATTCTCCTGTCTATTCACCTGCCTGTCCTTCTTGCCATCTTTGCTGCACAGTATCTTTGACTTATTTCTATTTTCCTCTTCCTCGACCCGAATACACTGGTTCCCTTCCCTCTGCCAACTTAGTTTAAACCCTCCCTAACAGCTATATGAAACAATCCCGCCAGGATATTAGTACCCTCGGATTTCAGGTGTAACCCATCGTTTTTGTATAAGTCATACCATCCCCAAAACAGATCCCAATGATCCAATAATTTGAAGCCCTGCCCCCTGCACCAGTTACTTAGCCACACATTCATCTGCTTAATTCTGCTATTCTTACTTTCATTAGGCAGTCATCCTGAGATTATTACTCTGGAGGTCCGGCTTTTCAATTTTCTTCCTAGCTCCCAGTAATCTTCCTTCAGGAACTGCTCTCTTTTTCTGTCTATGTCCTTGGTACCCACATGTCCCAAGACTCCTGGCTGCTCGCCCTCTCTCCTCCGAGTATTCTGGACCCGATCTGAGTCATCCCGTACCCTGGCACCAGGGAGACAACACACCATCCGGGTATCCTTGTCTGGCTCGCAGATTCTCTTGTCTGTTCCCCACACTGTGGAATCCCCTATACCTACTGCATTTCTCAATGATCTCTTGATCATGGCACTGAGCAGATTGCCAGAGTCCCGTTCTCGATGGTGTCCTCTGTCAGGTCAACCTTTCCAACAGCATCTAAAACGATATACCGATTCCTGAGGGGGGCTGTCACAGCGGTACTGTCCACTATCGCTCTATAGGTATTATCAGTCACCACCTCACTTTGTCAAATTAGCTGTAGATCATTAGGTTGCAGCTCCAGATCCCTAACACGGTCCTGAAAGATCCTCATCTCAATGCAGCTCGTGCAGACGTAATCCTCGCAGAGGCTGGGAGTCTCCCGGGTCCCGACGTCTTGTACTCCAAGCACATCACTAATCCTAGATGAGTACCTCTAATGCTACTGTTATTACTAAATAAATAAAACTGTAACTTACCCCTTTACCAAAAGACTAAATGGTCGCAGGAAGCCTCTTCCCGTCTTCGCCTAAACCTGTAAAGCCAAAACACTATCACTCTGTACCCTCTCACTCCGTTGTCCGCTGAGACGCTGCCCGCTGCATATGCCGGTGTTCTTTTTAAGACTTCCGGGCTCTGCATTCACGCGCCTGCTCAGTCCTGCCTCTTTTATTCAAGTGGTTAAAATAAAATCTGTTCTTTCTCCCAGAAAAACGGCAACTTACCACGCTGCCTACTTGCTGTGAATCGAAAAAACCCTTGAAGATTGTTTCTCTTTTTAAACATTCCGCACTCTGAGGTAACGCGCCTGCGCAGTCGTGTCTCTTTTAACCCAAGTAGTTAAAAGGAAATATCCTTCAACTTGACTGCCAAAGCAACCTCATGTCTTCTTTTAGCTCTCCTGATATTTTTCCTAAGTATTTTCGTGCACTTTTTATACTCCTCAATAACTTTATTTGCTCCTTGTTGCACATACCTGTCATATATTTCTCTCTCTTCTTCTTTATCATATTTCCAATATCCCTCGAAAACCGAGGTTCGTTATTCTTATTCACTTTGCCTTCAATCCTGACAGGAATGTACAAACTTTGCACTCGCAAGATTTCTCCTTTGACGCCCTTCCACTTACCAATCACATCCATGCCAGAGAACAACCTGCCCCAATCCACGCTTTTCAGATCCTTTCTCCTTTTTCCAGTTTAGTACCTCAACCCGAGGGTCAGATCTATCTTTATCCATCATCATGTTGAAACTAATGGCATTATGATCACAACACCCGAAGTGTTCCCCTACACACACTTCCGTCACTTGTCCTAACTCATTTCCTAACAGGAAATTTAATATTGCGTCCTCTCTAGTTAGTACATCCATATATTGCTTTAGAAACCTTTCCTGAACAAATTTTACAAAGTCTAACACGTCTAGACCTTTAACATATGGGAGCCCCAATCAATATGTGGAAAATTAAAATCCCCTACCATCACAACTTTATGTTTTCTGTAGTTATCTGCTATATCTCTGCAGATTTCCTCCGCCAATTCTCGCTAACGATTGGGTGCTCTATAATACCGCCCCATTAATGTGGTCATACCTGTCCTGTTTCTCAGTTCCACCCATGTAGCCTCGGTAGACAAGCTCTCTAATCTGTCCTGCATGAGCACTGCTGTAATAATTTCCCTGACTAGCAAAGCCTCCAACCCCCTCCACCCTTCATCCCTCTGCCTCTATCATGTCTGAAACATCGGAACCCTGGAATATTAAGCTGCCAGTCCTGTCCCTCCTGTAGCCAAGTTTCAATTATGTCTATCATGTCATAATTTCATCTATCAATCCAGGCTCTCAGCTCGTCTGACTTTCCCACAATACTCCTCGAATTGAAATAGACACACTTCAGAAGATTATTACCAGCACGCACAACCCTTCTATTTCTGATTTTGCATGAAATTTCAACTTCATTTATTTTCACTCCCGCTCTAATCTGCTCTGGCACTCTGGTTCCCGTCACCTTGCAATTCTAATTTAAACCCTCCCAATTGCTAGCCCCATCGCCCTGCAAGGATATTGAAAACCCTGTAATTCAGGTATAACATGTCTCTCTTGAACAGGTCCCACCTGCAACAGATGCGGTCCTAAAGATCCAAAAATCTGAAACCCTGCCCCTCGGCCACGTGTCCATCCTTCAGAGTACCCTACACATACAGTCACAGGCACGTGGCACAGGTAGCAATCCTGAGATTACTGCCCCCGAGATCCTGCTTTTTTAACTTCCTGCCGAGCTCTCTATACTCATTCCTTAGGACCTCACTCTTTCTTCCTACGTCATTGGTACCGATGTGCACCGTGAGATCTGGCTGCTCACCCTTCCACTTCAGAATGCTGTGCCGGCGATCAGAGACATCCCTGACCCTGGCACCCGGGAGGCAACAAACCATCCGGGAGTCCCTCTCACGACCACTAAACCTCCTGTCGGTACCTCTGATTATCGAGTCCCGTATCACTAACGCTCTCCTCTTCGTCCACCTTCTCTTCTATACCCCAACTTACTCACACTTCCCACCCTCACCCCACAGAGCAGTGTAAGTCCCCAAGGTAAACCAACTGCCATACTCTCTTCACACAGACCCGTGTCGGTCGCCAAAATACTCGCACTTCCCACTCTCACACCACAGCCCCGTGCCAGTCTCCAAAGTATTTCCCCTGCCCAACCTTCTCCCTAAAAAACTGTGTTAATTCAACTGCGCACTCTCTACCAACAGCCCGTCTCGGTCCCCAAACTAATCCAATTGCTCACACTCCGCCCAATTGATCTATGCGTCCCAAATTATTCCTAGTGCCGCACTCCCTCCCCACAGTGTCCGTTCCCAAAGTCCTCCCACTGACGCATTTTCTCCCCACAGACGTGCGTCAGTCCCCAAGCAAATCCAACTGCTCCGCAGACCTTTCCCTGTCCCAAAAATGCTCCCAATGCCTCAACTCTCCTCACAGTCCTCGGCAGTCCGCAAACTAATCCCACTGAAAGCGATGTTCTCAGCCCCAAATTAAAGGTACTGCACATTCCCTTCTTGGAACCTGGATCAATTCCCAAACTAATCCCACGAACCACTCTCTTCTCAAAAACTTGTAAAACTCCAAATCTCACTTGGATTTGCATTTTACAATCCAGTACGAATTGCCATGGTGGCGGACAGATTTGTTAACAAAATTCAGTGAATTTAAATTGCTATCATTAATGATTGAGATCGAGCAAGATATACGGAACAACACTTTCTTTCTGACATCGAGGGTGGGTGATAGGACGGTGTGGAGGGAGCATCACTCTGTGTCTGACACCGCAGGTGTGCGATGGGAGGGTATGGAAGGAGATTCACACTGTGTCTGACCCCAGGAGTATCCGATGGGACGCTGTGGAGGGAGATTCACTCTGTGTCTGACCCCGGGAGTGTGTGATGGGACGGTGTGGAGGGAGTTTCACTCTGGGTCTGACCCAGGGAGAGTGTGATGGGACGGTGCGGAGGGAGATTCACTCTGTGTCTGACCTCGGAAGTGTGGGATGGGACGGTGTGGAGGGAGATTCACTCTGTGTCTCACCCCGGGAGTGTGTGATGCGATGGTGTGGAGGGAGATACACTCTGTGTCTGACCCCGGGAGTGTGTGAAGGGACGGTGGGGAGGTAGAATTATTTGACGAGATTTCCTGTCGGATGGATAAAATTGACTTTCAGAAAGCCTTTGACAAGGTGCCACACATATTTCTGTTGACTAAGTTGAGAGCCTATGGTATTACAGGAAAGTTACCAACATGGTTAGAGTTTTGTCTGATTGGTGGGAGGCAGCGAGCGGAAATAAAAGGGTCCTTTTCTGTTTGGCTGACAGCGACTGGTGATGTTCCGAAGGATAGATAGATAGATAGATAGATAGATAGATAGATAGATAGATAGATAGATAGATAGATAGATAGATAGATAGATAGATAGATAGATAGATAGATAGATACTTTATTCATCCCCATGGGGAAATACAACATTTTTTTTCCAATGTCCCATACACTTGTTGTATCAAAACTAATTACATACAATACTTAACTCAGTAATAATATGATATTCATCTAAATCACTTTCTCAGAAATCATTAATAATAGTTTTTAAAAAGTTCTTAAGTCCTGGCGGTTGAATTGTAAAGACTATTGGCATTGGGGAGTATTGACCTCTTCATCCTGTCTGAGGAGCATTGCATCGATAGTAACCTGCCGCTGAAACTAGTTCTCTGTCTCAGGATGGTGCTATGTAGAGGATGTTCAGGGTTTTCCATAATTGACCGTAGCCTACTCAGCGCCCTTCTCTCAGCTACCGATGTTAAACTCTCCAGTACTTTGCCCACGACAGAGCCCGCCTTCCTTACCAGCTTGTTAAGAAGTGAGGCGTCCCTCTTCTTAATGCTTCCTCCCCAACACGCCACCACAAAGAAGAGGGCGCTCTCCACAACTGACCTATAGAACATCTTCAGCATCTCACTACAGACATTGAATGACGCCAACCTTCTAAGGAAGTACAGTCGACTCTGTGCCTTCCTGCACAAGGCATCTGTGTTGGCAGTCCAGTCTAGCTTCTCGTCTAACTGTACTCCCAGATACTTGTAGGTCTTAACCTGCTCCACACATTCTCCATTAATGGTCACTGGCTCCATATGAGGCCTAGATCTCCTGAAGTCCACTACCATCTCCTTGGTCTTGGTGATATTGAGACGCAGGTAGTTTGAGTTGCACCATATCACAAAGTCCTGTATCAGTTTCTTATACTCCTCCTCCTGTCCATTCCTGACGCACCCCACTATGGCCGTGTCATCAGCGAACTTCTGCACATGGCAGGACTCCGAGTTATATTGGAAGTCTGATGTGTTCAGGGTGAACAGGACCGGAGAGAGTACGGTTCCCTGCGGCGCTCCTGTGCTGCTGACCACCGTGTCAGACTTACAGTCTCCCAACCGCACATACTGAGGTCTATCTGTCAAGCAATCCACTATCCAATCCACCATGTGAGAGTCTACTCCCATCTCCGTTAGTTTATGCCTTAAGATCTTGGGCTGGATGGTGTTAAAGGCACTAGAGAAGTCAAGGAATGTAATCCTCACAGCACAACTGACCCCATCTAGGTGAGAGAGTGATGTGTTTTTATGCTGAATATAAATTATTTAAATAATGGATAGATGGCATTGTGTCCAAGTATGCAGGATGATACGGAGATTGCTTGTGGGGCAGGTAGCGTTCAGGAAAAAGGCAAGATGCAGAACAACTTAGTCAGATTAGTAGAATGTTCATTGGCAAATGGAATACAATGTTGGAAAATGCATGGTCGTGCACATTGGTTGCCGAAATGAATGTACGGACTATTTTCTAAACGGGAAGAAAATCAAGAACAAAGAGATGCAATGGGTCATCTTCTTCCACTGCGCAATCGCATCTCTGAACGCACGAGAACTGACTCCGCATTTTTCCGGTATTTATTAATATCTGTAATTTACATTAATTTTACATCTTCGTGCCGTACTGATGCTGAAAATAAAACTCCAGGCAGTGAGAGTCTCAGATAATAAATCAAATAGCGATTCCGTTGCAAAACGTCCAATCCGAGTGGACAGGACATTGGCCCGCTGGTCCTCACTGGTCAGGACACTGAGTACAGGTAACATTCTAGCAAATCTCCTCTGTACGCTCTCTATTTTGTTGACGTATTACGGGGTGCGTAACATGGTGGCTGGGAGATCCCCAATATCAGTAAGGTTGGTGATGATAGATGGGAGATCACCAGTGTCTGTAGAGTTGCTGTTGACGGCTGGGAGACAATGGCCGCTCTTCACAGACCTGGAGGTCCTGCCCTTTAACTTAGCGCTTAACTCCTGAACTCCCTTTGCAATACGACATCACTCGGCCTACCCATGTAATTGTTATCTACATAGAGCATGAACTTTGCTGTTGACACTGCAATATAAATACTGAGGACTCAATCCACGTTATCCCAGATCCTGACTCTCAGGAGGTCACATACCATCCGGGAATCTCGTTCTCTCCAAAATAATCTCCCGTCTACTCCGCTAACAACTCGTTTATTAACACTGCACTCCTCTGTACCCCCTTCCCTCCTGAGCCTCACTGCAGGACTCAATAACAGAGACCCCGTCGCTGAGGCTTCTCCGTCCCCTTGTCATTCTACAAATGTCATCCCTTGCGATCTACCCCAGCCTGATTTCCCCAATCTACATTAATATTGATGAACCCCTCTTTTACTGGGCGTCTGTGTTAGCGGCTCAGTTGCCCCTCACAATAACCACTGGACTCGGAGGAGATTGACCCACCTTTCACTGGCTTCATGTGTCTAAGGTGTATCCGACTGTGGTCCCACCAAATCGGAGAGATTGGGAGCTCTCGCCCACCCTAACTCTGGTTTGTGTGAATGTTATGTGATTTATAGTAATGCAGACACTGCTTCTACAGAAAGACCGTTACATGAAATGCCCTGCAATATCAGCAGTAAACCTTTAACCCGGGCGTGACATTGCAAAAAAAAAAACACAATAGTCATAATATTGCCTTTTCTGAGTGTCGTTTCTACCTTCAGTTGTCCTTTCCCGTCCACGTGATGTTTGCTGCTCATCAGAGTCTTTTTACCATTCCAGTTTCTGAACTCGACCCACAAGGACTCCCCGTGTTCCCATCCCATGCCACATCTCTTGAATGATTACAGTTTTATCTTTAACAATAGAGACAACCGGAACGCTCTGTCCACCTGCCCGTGCTTTTGAGCTAAATTCCCAACTGCGATATTCCTCCAGCCCCAACTCTGTGTTGCCCTGAATGTCATACTTGTAAAACTCTGAATGCGCGTCCGGGTCCTCTGTCTTATTCAGTATAGTGGGCGCATTCGGGTATAACACCTTCAGTCCTGTGTTTAACATCTTTTCCATTTTGCCTCCATGTGGAATTCTTTCTAAGCAATTGTTATCGAAGGGACTGGGGTAATCGATTTCTTTCCTGACAGTCACCCAGTTACCGGTTTCCTGAAAGATAGGGGTGTCTACCTCCCTGCCCATCTTATCGATATCTTCCCCATTCTCCCGTGTGAACCGTAGCTGTAACTCCAGTTCCATGATATGGTTTGCATGGTGATGCAGTCTGATGCATCTCACGCAGATGCAGTTAGTAAGCAATTACTCCCTTCCCCTACAAGGGGCACTGAGTTGTGGGAAATACATTTCAATTACTCTAAGTCTCAGAAAATGAATCAGTAAAGGGATTCCTGAGTGAAGGGAGATAACAGTCTCGGATTAAATGGGTCGTGGGGGCAGCAGATACAGCATTGCCCGACAACGATCCGGACGGCAGGGTAGCTTCGCAGTCAGTGTGACGCTTCTTCATGGCCAGCGCCCCAGGTTCAATTCCCGCCGATGTCTCTAAGTTTCCCCAGTGGACATCTGGATTTCTACCTGACGTTCCGGCTTCTTCCTTAATGGCAAAGACCTATGAGGTTAATAGGTTAATTGGTCATAGGGCTGTCATGTGACGGCGCGGGCCAGTTGGATCTTTTGCCCCGATGTTTTTCTCAATGCACATAATTTATATAATTATTAATATTAATTTAAAGAAATTTTACAAACATCGTAATTAAGCCCCACTGAATTCAGCTTTCCCCACTTCTCCCAACTCCCCCACATTCTAGAAACTCACCGACCTCACCCACCCTTGACCAGTGCCTTTGAAAAGCAGAAATGCTCGGATACATGAAATTGCAAATAAGCAGCGGGTTTGGGTTTGGGTATTTGATCCTCCACAATATTCCGCGTGGGAATATGAACTGGAGGTGGCAGTGTTTTATTTTATACGAGCTCGAGATCAACCCGGCACGGATGGAGAGCACCCTCGGGAGCGGTCTGTGACTGGGTCGAACTCGGGAACCTCCGTTCTCGAGCCCGGCGCCGAACTCACTGCGTCACCGGCCGACCTGGTTCGACCTGGTTTGTCCACATCTGTGGAGAGATGGCCGCTGATCATCAGCGCCACTGACTGCCAACGTTTCCGGCGCTCCAAGACGCCACCCTCGCTTACACACGCACCGCGTTCCCCAATGACATGTCGACAGTTTAAATGAAGAAAGAACTGGACAATGAGACCCACAGAAGGTTATTAACATTTAGAGAAGATTTTATTTCATTACTTCAGCAAGAGCAAATCGATGGCCCAGATCCATCCAAACAGA
The DNA here is from genome assembly GCF_048418815.1 of Hemitrygon akajei. Lineage (NCBI taxonomy): Eukaryota > Metazoa > Chordata > Chondrichthyes > Myliobatiformes > Dasyatidae > Hemitrygon > Hemitrygon akajei. The sequence goes on from NW_027331919.1 coordinate 16,079,035, forward strand.
CTCTGGGGTTTGGAGCTCCGGCTAAAAGCGGGACACCAGTAGGGACTCCTCAAACCTCGAAGTCGCTGCCCTGCAAGGCCCTGACTGAAGACAGCTTGTCATTCCAGCCGAAATCAAAATAGTTTTGCCATTCGTCACCCTGGAAGGTGATGAGTCGCGGCCCGCTCTGGTTGGTGTGCATGTACAGAATCCACACGCCTTGCTTCACCTTATGGGAAGAGACGAGGTCTTTGAAGCCGGATCTCGACAGATCATCCGTCGTTTCCAGAATATTGCGGCTCGGGCCCTTGTAGTTGACGTCTCGGTACAGATCGATCTCCGGGTTGATCAAATCCTCCTTCACCAGGCGCAAAGATGTAATCTTCTTATCCAGATCGCCCAGGTTTCCGTGGTCTCCTGGACCAAACACCTTGAAATGCCCCTTGTGATTGCTTTCGGCGTACACCACCCAGTGCCGGCCAATCACTCTGACCGAGCGGGCAGTATTAGTGAAGTTCTCAGCAGCAAGATCTTTCACATCGTCCAGAAATTGCTTGTCCTGCCCTTGAAAGTCGGGCTTTTCGTACAGGATGATTTTACTCATCTTCCTAGAGCGCCGAGTTCCGTCCACGAGCTTACAGAGGAACAGCTGCAGCGTGAGCGGATTCTCGGGTTTAAATCTCCCCAGTGTTCGGTCAAACAACCAATGGCAGCCAGCAGCCAATCACGCTTTGGAGGAGCGGCCCTCTTTGGGAGGGGCCATACCTGAGAATCAAGGTTGTTGTTTCGAAGGGTTGGTGAAGCGTGGGTGGTGTCCGATTCGAGTAGCTGGGATGTCAGGGCGGTGCGAGATGAAGGAATATGGGCAGACAGCTGGAGGTGGGACTGATCCTTACGATGATGCGGACTGCTCAGAGCATCAGCTACCAGAGTTTTAACGAGGTGCTGGGGTCCCACCGAAGATGCAGGCAGGCAGATTTGTTTACTATGTACTGTAGCAGCAGTTATGATCGAAATGACAATAAACGTGAATTGATTTGAGGTGCCGTGACTTGACTATACATGAAAAACATCAGCAGACCTGGCACTGATCGCTGCAGTTCACCACCGGTTAGAGCGACAGCCGCCTGCTACCACTCTCTGCTTCCCGCACTAAGCTAAGGTGGATGCTTTCTTCCAACCATAGAACCACAGGACATTGCAGCACAGAAACAGGCCGTTTGGCCCTTCTTGGTTGTGCCGAACCATTTTTCTGCCTAGTTCCACTGACCTGCACCTGGCCCATATCTCTCCATACCCCTCTCATACGGGCACCTGCCCAAGTTTTTCTTAAATGTTAAAAGTGAGTCCACATTTGCCGTTTCATCTGGCAGCTCATTCCACGCTCCCACCACTCTCTGTGTGAAGAAGCCCCGCCCCCGAATGTTCCCTTAATTTTTTTCCCTTTCATCATTAACCCACGTCCTCTGTTTCCTTTTCTCCCCGAGCCACAATGGAAAAAGCCTGATTGCAGTCACTCTATCCAACCCATCATAAATTTATACACTTCTATCAAATCACCCCTCATTCTCCTACACTCAAGGGAAGAAAGTCCTAACCTATTCAATCTATCTGTTTAACTCAGTTTCTCCAGTCCCAGCAACATCATTGTAAACGTTCTCTGCACTCTTTCACCTAATATCCTTCCTGTAATTCGGTGCCAAAACTGCACATAACATTCCAAATGCGGCCTCACCAGTGCCTTAGACAACCTCGCCATAACATTCCAACTCTCATAATCAATACTTTGATTTATAAAGGCCAAAGTACCAAAGGCTCTCTTTACTACCTTATCTACCTGTGACGCCACCTTTAGGGAATTATGTATCTGTATTTGCAGATCCCTCTGTTCTACAACACTCCTCAGTGCCCTACCATCACAGAGCTTAGCGGTCCCAGAACAGATCACTTAGGCCTCCATTCGGATTATCACCCTTCTACAACCACTCGTTGCCTTCTGTGGGGAAGCCAGTTCTGGATCCACAAAGAAATGTTTCCATTATTCTCATGCCTCCTTCCTTTCTCAATAAGCCTTGCATGGTGTTACGTTATCAAAGGCCTTGCTGAAATGCATTTGCACAACATCTACGGCTATACCTTCATCAATATGTTGTCCCACCCTCAGAAAATTGAATCAGGCTCGTAAGACACAACCTGCCTTTGACAAAACCATGCTGACTATTCCTAATCATATGATGCCTCTCCCAGTGCTCATAAATCCTGCCTCTCAGGATTTTCTCCATCAACTTAGCATCCACTGAAGTAAGACACACTGCTGTATAATTTCCTGGGCTCTCGCTACTCGCTTTCTTGAAGAAGTGAACAACATCGGCAACCCTCCAATCCTCCAGAACCTCTCCCGTCCTCATTGATGATGATTATAAGAAATGATCTGGCATGTGTGGACGAGGACCGGTTATTTACGTGGCAAAGATGTTCTTGGTAGCAATGAGGCTTTCAGCTGTGAGATTCTTTACATAGGAAAAAACTTTTCTTGCCTGACGGAAGCTAAGATATCAAGCTGCATTTACCGTTTGTTTTCAAGAAACATTCATGCTCTGGTTTAGAAACATAAGGAGATGATTAGCAGGACCAGACAGGTAGGAGCAAATGAGGTACTTATGGAGTATAAGGAATGCAAGATAACACTTAAGAAAGGAATCATGACGGCTAAAAGAAAGCATAAGGTTGCTCGATCAGACAAGGTAAAGTAGTCTCCTTAAATATTCTACGGATATGGTAAGAGCAAAAAGATTGTGAGTGACAAAGTTGGTCCTCTGAATATCAGAATGCTAATGTATTTGGGGAATCAAAATAAATGGTGGAAGACACTAAATATTTGTTTTCTTCTGTATTTACTGAAGAGATAGGTCAGTTTTCTGAGGTCCCTTTGTTTTTGATGTGACAGAGCTTGCCGGATTAAAGAAGGAAGCGTGGTATTGCTGATCAGGGTCTCACTGCTGATGAGGAGCTCATCCAGTGTGGGGAAATGGGTGTAACGGAGAAAGATGTAAGGTTTAACCATACTAATGTGGCTAACTTACTGAACACCCAAAAGTGCAAGAGATTTAGAAGAACAAATTAGGCAAGAGGTCAGCGGTCTCATGAGAACTTCCGGAAATTGTTCCCACTTTACAATTACCATTTCCCCCTCTCATCCCGTCTGTGTCCCTGCCCATCAGATACCCCGGACTTCCACCCACTCCCCGATGTTCCATACTCTTCAACCCCCTCCTGTCAGATACCCTTTTCTGCAGCACTTTATCACTAAAATTTGTCATCTTCCATCTCTTTAATTCTCCTGGTTTTACCTATCACCCACAGCTTTGAGCTTCTTCCTCCTCTCTCTGATTGTCTTGCTCTAACTTCTGATTTTTTTTTATCCAGTCACGATGACTGTTCTTGGATACGAAACTTCAGCTGCTTACTACTTTGCATAGATCCTGTCCGGGCCTGCTGCGCGGCTCCACCATTTTATGCTGTTACGAAGGATGAACAGCTCTGATGGGCAGAAGGGTGCAAGGTTACCCATGTCCCCCTCCCCTGGGAGAATTACAAACCGTTACTGTTGCCAGGCTGTTAATGAGAGAGAAAGAGATGGAACAAAACATACTGGGACTGGAACATTTGCTTCAGACAAGGGCGAGATAACACCAGGGGAGAGAGACCATATTATGATTCCTGTAAGACTCACGGCTCCGGACAGGGCTGTTTACTTGGTACTATTCTGTTCATTAAAATTCCTCAGTGGACAGCCAGAGTGGGCTGGTTTGATGGGCTAAGCCATTCAAAATTGATTGTCACCTGAGACCCCGTGAGCAGGGATAAAAGTGAGGTGTGGGGAGACACCCCTCAGACGCACCAAGAGACACACTAGTGAGCACTGTTTAAGTGTTGGAACCCACGAGAAAACTGTGGGGCATCGGTGAACGAACGAAGGATCGGTCAATTTTAACTCACAGTGTTTATAGCGAGGCCGGTGGGGGCTTGTGTGTGTGTCCACTCTTGCCTGGGTGACGAGTCCACAATAGAAGAACGGTCTAGCTAAAGGACAGAGGGGTCATACCTGAATGGCCACAACAACACATCGACGGATCAGGATCGTAAAGGAAGGTTTGCAAGGCAATAGCTGTCACTGTTTGCTCTCTCTCTCTCTCTCTCTCTCTCTCTCTCTCTCTCTCTCTCTCTCTCTCTCTCTCTCTCTCTCTCTCTCTCTCCTCTCTCTCTCTCTCTCTCTCTCTCTCTCTCTCCAACAATTACAACACATCGACCAACAACTACCTCAGCCTGTATGAACTGAACTGAACTTTATACTCACATATGACAATTCATTATCCCCTAGACAACGATAGAGCTTGTTTATTATTGATTATTATTATACCCACACTTTTAGGTTTAGTATTGCTAACGTGTATCATTTGTATATTTGCATTGTTGATATTGATTTGTATATTTTACTAATAAACACTGTTTTGAAAATAGTACCAGACTCCAAAGGATACTTCTATTTTTGCTGGTAAGACACCCAGTTACGGGGTACGTAACAATGCAAAAAAGTAACAGGTCTGCTCCGTGGGTTGAGATTCTAATTTGTAGAAAGCCCAGTTTTAATGTTACAGAAACATAGAAAGCCTACAGCACAATACACGCCCTTCGGCCCAAAAAGCAGTGCCAAACATCTCCCAAATTTAGAACTACCTAAGATTGTCCAATTGCCCAATGATTTTCTAAGCTCCAGGTAGCCATCCAGGATTCTCCTAAAAAGCCCCTATCGTTTCAGCCTCCTTCAATTTCTTAGGCAGCGCATTCCACGCACTCACCACTCTCTGATTAAAAAAAAAACATATCCCGGACAACTCCTCTGTGCCTATTTCCAAGCACATTAAAACTGTGCCCTCTCGTGGAAGACATTTCAGTCCTGGGCAAAGACCTCTCACTATCCACACCATGAATGCCTCTTATTATCTTGTACACCTCTGTCAGGTCACCTCTCATCCTCAGTCGCTCAAAGGAGAATAGGTGGAGCTCACGCGACCTAATCCCCTTGGACATGCTCCCCAATCGAGGCAACATTCTTGATCATCTGCTCTGCACCTTTTCATTGGTTCACACGTCCTTCCTGTAGTGAAGCGTCCAGCATTGAGCACAGTACTCCAAGTGGGATCTGACCATGGTTTAATGAGCTGCAACACTACCTCTCGGCTTTTAAAATTAATCCCACCACTGATGAAGCCCAATGCACCGCATGCCTTCTTAACCATAGAGTCAAACTGCTTAGCAGCTGTGAATGGACTAAGGACTTGGACCCCACGATCCCTCTGATCCCCCACACTGCCAATAGTCTTGCCATTAACGCTATGTTCTGCCATCTTGCTTGCCTTACCAAAATGAACCACTTCAAACATCTGGGTTGAACTCCATCTGCCATTTCTCAGCACAGGTTTGCATACTATCAAAGGCCCGTGTAAACTCTGACAACTCTGACACTGTCCACAAAACACCCCAACTTGGTGTCATCAGCAAATTTACTCACCCATCTCTCCACTTCGTCATCCACGTCGTTAACAAAAATCACAAAGGGTAGGGGTCCCAGAACAGATCCCTGAGGCACAGAACTCGTCCCAGGCCTCCATGCAGAATATGACCCGGCTGCAACCAGTCTTTGCTCTCTGGGGACAAGCCTGTTTTGACTGCACAAGTCAATGTCCTCTTGGTTCACCTGCCCCTTTCTTTCCCAATAAACCTTGCATAGTGTTACCTTATCAAATTCCTTGCTGAAATCCATATGCACTCATCTACAGTTCTACCTTCATCAATATGCTTCGTAACATCCTCAAAAAATTCAATATGGCACATAAGGCACAAACTGAATTTGACAAAGCCATGCTGACTATTCGTAATCATATTATACATGTCCAAATGTTCATAAATTCAGCCTCTCAGTATCTTCTCCATCAACTTCAGCAAACATTGAAGCAAGACACACTGGCCAATAATTTCCTAGGCTCTACATACTACCTTTCTTGAATAACGGAACAACACCGGCAAACCTCCAAACCTCCAGAACCTCTCTCGTCCTCATTGATGATGATTATCAGAAATGATCTTGCAAGTGTGGATGAGGACCGGCTATCTAGTTGGCAAAGGTGTACTTGGTAGCAATTAGGCCTTCAGGAGTGAGATTCTTTTCAGAGGACAAACTTGTCCTGCCTGACAGAATCAAAGATCACAACTTGCATGTACCCATCTTTTTCAAGAGACTTGCATGTCCAGTTTACAACACTGATATAGGGGATGTCCATTGGTCAGATATAAACATAGAAAACCTACAGAACAATACAGGCCCTTCGGACCACATAGCTCTGCCGAACATGTACTTCATTTAGATATTACCAGTGGCTGCCCTTAGCCTTCTATTTTTCTAAGCTCCATGTACCTATCCAGGAGTCCCTTAAAACCCCTATCACCTCTGCCTACAGCACTCTTGCAGGCAAACCTAGTCCATGCACTCACCTCTTTCTGAGTAAAATAACTTACCCCTGACCTCTTCTCTGTACCTTTTCCCCAGCACCATAAAACCGTGCCCTTCAAGTAATCGATCCTTTCTTCGTCCAGCTTCTGGCTTGGCGGTTAATCAACAGCAATCTTTCTCAACAATAATTAGATGAGCTGAAAAGCCTTATTCTGTTCTTTATGACTCTAATGATGTGTATCCGATGAGAGATGATGCTCTGCAAACGGACCTCAGTGTGTCAGATTCTAAGGGCAGGACCTCCAGGGTTGTGACCTCGGGAGTGGTAGTTGTGCCCCGAAGTAATGAGTGCAGAATTAGGAAGAATATTTAGTTGAATAATCGATGTAGTTGAGCAGTTAGTGTGGGATGAGTGAACAAGACGTTTTGGATCACTGGGGGGGGGGGGGGGTGTAAATTTTACAGAGAGTCAGTTTGCACCTTATCTGGAAGGGGACTAATATTCTGCAGGGATGGTTTATTAAGGCTGCATAGTGGAGATTAAAAGAGAGTTGCAGGGTGATAGGAATCAGAGTGCCGGAACAGTTAGTGGAGAGGTTGCGGAAACAGACCTTGATGACCTCAAGCAAAGTCAGGAATCGAATGTTTGAACATGGTGTAACTAATGTCCTGACCTTCAGAATGATCGTAGGGAAGGTGAATGAGCTCAGATCCCGGATCAACAGCTGGAATGATGACATTTTGGCTATGATCGAGAATTGGTAGCAGGAGGGGCAGGTGAGGTGGGTCAGTTTTCTGAGGTTCAGTTGTATTTGATGTGCAGAGCGTGAGGGATTAAAGGAGGAAGAGTGGCATTGCTAATCAGGGATATTGTGAGGGCCGTACAACATCAGGACAGACTAAAGAGTTCTTCTGGTGTGGTGAAATAGGAGCAAATAAGTAAAAAGAAAGGTGTCACAATATTACTGTGGCCAAGCTGCCGACGACCCAGATGTCCAAGAGATTTAGAGGGGCAAATTTTTCAAGAAGTCAGGGTTTACAAGCATAAGGATGTTATAAAAGGGGAATTCATCTTTCTATATCGTCACTGGTACTTCCTCGCAATGTAGAAGTCCCGATCAAGATGCAGATCTGCCATTAGGGAATGAGACAAGAAAAGTGAGTGAAGTTGGTGTAGGGGAACACTTTTCATCCAGCGCCCACATTGTCATTCATTTGAAAGCACTCATGCAAAAAGATCGATGCGAAACCTGCCGATGCGGGAAATCCATGGTGAAGGCCAAAGGGGGCAATTACTGAATCTCCAGAAACCAAAGATCAAATGGGAACTTGAGAACAACGATCCCTGGAAATCCCGATAATTGTTCCCACTTTACAATTATAATTCGCCCCTCTCATCCCATCTGTGTCCCAGCCATTAGATACCCCTTGACATCTACGAACTGCCCCCGTTCCATGATCTTCAAACCCTCCTTTCAGATAGACTCTTCTGCAGCACTTTATCACATATCTATCATCTTCCATCTCTTTAATACTCCGTACCCCATCTCCTGGTTTTACCTATCACCCACCGCTTTGCAGTTCTTCCTCCCCTCCCTGATTGTCTTGCTCTAACTTTCGACCTGTTTTTCCAGTCATGATGACTGTTCTTGGCACGAAACTTCAGCTGCTTACTACTTTGCATAGGTCCTGTCCGAGCCTGCTGCGCCGCTCCACCACTTTATGCAAATAAACAGCAGGTCAGCTCCCTGGGTTGAGATTCTAATTTGGAGAAAGGACATTTTTAAAGTTACAGAAACATAGAAAACCTACAGCACAATACAGGCAGTTCGGCCCACAAAGCTGTGCCAAACTTGTCCCTAACATAGAACTACCTGGGCTTCTCCCATTGCCCTATAATTATCATAGCTCCATGTAGCCATCTTGGAGTCTCATGAAAGACCCGATCGTTTCAGCCTCCACCAAGTTGTCCGGCAGCACATACCGGGCACGCACCACTCTATGATTAAAATAAAGACTTACCTCGGACATCTCCTCTGTGCCTATTTTCAAGCACGTTAAAAACTGTGCCCTCTCGTGTTGGACATTTCAGCCCTGGGTAAAGGCTTCTGACTATCCACACGATGAATGCCTCTTATTATCTTGTACACCTCTTTCAGGTCACCTCTCATCCTCCGTCGCTGAAAGGAGAATAGGTCGAGCTCACGCGACCTAATCTCCTTCGGCATGCTCCCCAATCGAGGCAACATTCTTGATCATCTGTCTGTGCGTTTTCAATGCTTCTCAAGTCCATCCTGTAGTGAGGCGTCCAGCACTGAGCACAGTACTGCAAGTTGGGTCTGACCATGGTCCTATTTAGCTGAAACACTACCTCTCGGCCCTTAAAATAAAACCCACGACTGATGAAACCCACTGCACCGCATGTCTTCTTAACCATACTGTCAACCTGCGTTGCGGCTGTGAATGTCCTGAGGACTCGGACCCCACGATCACTCTGATCCCCCACACTGCCAAAAGCCTTGCCATTAACGCTATGTTCTGCCATCATGCCTACCGTAACAAAATGAACCACTTCAAATTTATCAGGATCTTACTCCATATGACACTTCTCAGTAGAGTTTTGCATACTATAAATGGCCCGTGTAAACTCTGACAGCCGTCCACTCTGTCCACAACACACCCCACCATAGCGTCATCAAAAAGTTTACTAACCGATCCCTCCACTTCATGTTCCATGTCATTAACAAAATTCACAAAGAGTAGCGATCCCAGAAGATTCAGTCACTCAGTATTCAGGATGAGATAGTTAATTAGATTAGACATCTGTCTCTGAGAATCCAGAGAGCGTTGTTAGATGATTGCCCTCGGATTGGATGCCCGTGTCTACTGGAGTGCCACAGGAATATGTACTGATTCTACTGACCATTTATCAACCGAACTAACTTAAGAAATTCACTACACAACTTGTAATTAATCGAAGCTCACATATTGCCTCTGCAGAAACAACAACGTAAGGCTGTTGAAACCGGGCCAACAGCTTAGAACTTGAATACTACTATTCCCACGCACCAATTCTCTGTGAGACAACTTGTCTAATTTGCAACACTGAAATAGGGGATGTATATCTGTTAGAAAAACATGGAACACCTACAGAACAATACAGGCCTTCGGACCACAACGCTCTGCCGAACATGTACTTCCTTTAAAAATTAGCAAGTGATACACTTAGCCCTCTATTATTCTGAGCTCCATGTACCTATCTAGGAGTAGCTTGAAAAAACGCTATCATATCTGCCTCCAGAACCATTGCAGACAACCTATTCCATGCACACACACTCTCTCTGAGTAAAAAAAAAAACACACCCCTGACCTCTCCTCAATACCTACTCCCCGGCACCATAAAACCGTGCCCTTCAAGTCTTCGTTTCTTTCTTCGTCCAATTTCTGGCTTGGGGGTTCATCAACAGCAATCGTTCTCAACCGCAATTAGGTGGGCTGAAAAGCCTCATTCGGTTCATTATGACTCTAATGATGTGGATCAGATGAGGGATGAGGCTCTGTAAACGGACTTCAGTGAGTCAGATGTCTCTTCTAGTCTCTTCACAGAAGAGCTCTTCTAGTGTGTTGATATGGCTGCAAGTGAGAAATAAGAAAGGTTTTAATGGGGCCAAGTTACTGACCACACAATATTCCAAGAGATTTAGAGGAGTAAATTTGCCATGAGGTCAAAGTTATTACAAATATAACGTTTTTATAGTAGGGATTTAACTTTCCATATATTCACTCGGAGTCCCCCACCGAAGCAGGACTAGATGAGATTGTGTTTGCAAATGTGTTGAAAAAGGTTTTCCTCATCACAATTTTGAAATCCCGATTAGAGTGCCGATCTGCTGTTAGGGAATGAGAATGCAAAATGACAGAATTCTCTGTAGGGGAACACTTTGCACCCACTGGCCTCAGTGCCAATCCTTTGATTCTTCTCATGCAAAAAGTTCGATGAGAAACCTGCCGATGCGGGAAATCCATGGTGAAGGCCAAAGGAGGCAATTGCTGCAACTCCAGAAATCAAAGATCAAATACAAACATGACAACAACGATACATCGAACTTCCGGTAATCGTTCCCACTTTAAAATTACCATTTCCCCCTCTCATCAATTCTGTGACCCTGCCCATCACATACCCCAGGGGTCCACCCACTTCCCCATGCTCCATGCTCTTCAGCCCTCTCCTATCAGATAGCCCCTTCTGCAGCACTTCAACACTTACATCTAGCATTTTCCATCTTTTTAATACACCTATCCCCATCTCCTTGTGTTCTCTATCACCTACCGCTTTGCACATCTTGCACCCCTCTCCCATTGTCTTGCTCTAAATTTTCATATTATCTGTTCCAGTCATGATGACGGATCTTGGCCCGAAACCTCCGCTGCTGGCTACTTGGCAAAGATCCTGCCTGGGCATGCTGAGCTGCGCCAGCATTTCATGCGAATAAACCCGTTCTATTTATTGGATTGAGATTCTAAGTTGGTGAAGTTCCAATTTTAATGTTATCGAAACATAGAAAACCTTCAGCACAATACAGGACCTTCGGCCCACAAAGCTGTGCCAAGCATGTACCTACCTTAGAACTACATAGGCTCTTCCCATAGCCCTCTAAATTTCTTAGATCCATGTAGCCATCCGATAGTTCCTTAAAATCACCTATCTTTTCCGGCTCCAGCACTTTCACCTGCAGGTCATTCCACACACTCAACAGTATCTGATTAATATACTTTTTGCTGACATGTCCTCTCTATACGCTAATGTTGCGATCATATTTGTCCTACAAAAATGAACCACCTCAGATTTATCTGGCTTGAACTCAATCTGCCATTTCTCAGCCCAGTTCAGCATACTATCAACGGCCCGTTGTAACACCTGACAGTCCTCCGCACTCTCCACAACACACCCCACCTTCGTGTCAACAGCAAATTTCCTAACCCATCGCACCACTTCATCATCCACGCCATTAACGAAAACCATTTAAAAAAAACAGCGGTCCCTGAACAGATCCCTGAGTCGCACCACACGGCACAGGCCTCCTCCTTTCAGAATATGACCCTTCTAGAGCAACTCTTTGCCTTCTCTGATCAACCCAGTTCTGGATGCACTAAGCACTATCCCCTTGGTCCGATACCTCCTTACTTTCTCAAAAAGCCTTGCATGGAAATACCAAATGCCTTGCTGAAAACCATATGCAGTACACCTACAGCTGTACCTACATCAGTATGTTTAGTCACACTCTCAAATTTTCAATCAGGCTCGAAAGGGACAACCAGCCTTTGACAAAGCCATCCAGACTATTCCTAATCATTCTATGCCTCACCTACTGTTCATAAATCCTGCATCTCAGCATCTTCTCCATCAACTTACCAAACACTGAGGTGAGACACATTGGCTTATAACATCCTCGACTCTCCCTACCACCTTTCTTGAATAAGGGAACGTCAGAAAAATTTACATGGTGAATCTGACATCAGTTGTGGGAAAGGTATTGTAAGATATTCTAAGTGACAGGACATAAAGCATTTGCGTAGTCATGTAATGATTATGGATGGTCAAATGTAAGAAATTTGGCAATGAACTTATCAGGAAAGTGAATGAAGGCGAGGATTTTCCCGTTCTGTACATGGACGTCAGCTATTTATTTCACAAAATCCCCTGGGAGGCAGCTACAGAAGATTGAGTCACGCAGTATTCAGGCTGAGATAGCTGATTAGATTAGAACTAATTCTAATTAGATGATAATTTCATAAGAAAAAGTATAGGCGATAATTCCCCACAGCCGAACAAGGTGTTTTCTCGGAGTCTACACGTTGCAAGTTCAGAAATTACCAGGGCCCTAGCAGAGATAATGAGATCATACTTAGGGACAGTAAAACTACCAGAGTTTCGGAGAGATCCTAATGTTGCCCCACTCTTTGAAAGTGCCTCTAAACATAAACCAGGGAATTGTACAGTATTCAGACTGACAACAGTTGTGGGAAAGTTATTTGAAGAAATTCTAAGTGACCGGACGTAACGAACTTGCATAGACAGCTAATGATTACGGGCTGCTCACTGATTACGGATGGAGTTTTTCACTGAAATTACCAGGAAAGTGAAAGAAGGCGAAGTTGTGGATGTTGCCTACATGGACCTCAGCAAGGCTTTTCACAAAGTCCCCTGGGAGGCTGCTCAGAAAGATTCAGTCACTCAGTATTCAGGATGAGGTAGTTGATTATATTAGACTTTGGTTTCTGAGAGAATCCAGCGTGCATTAGTAGATGATTGCCCACGGACTGGAAGCCCGTGTCTACTGGAGTGCCGCAGGAATAAGTGCTGGGTCTATTGACCATTTATCAACGGAACTAGGTTATGAAATTCACTACAGTCACACGCACACAACCTCCGAGCGTCACACATAATTCGGGAGTACTGGACCGCCGAAGATCCGGGTTTTGGTGAGAGAGGAGACCGGGGTTTGGGGGGGAGGGGATGGAGTGAGCTCCGGAGTCGTCTCCAGCAACCCTCCGTCCCCTACAGACCATGCCATCTCCGTTATCTGCTCCTCCCCATCTCCTCTCCCCGTCTCCCTGACCCGCTCCATCCCCTACACTCTCCACGTTTCAATCAACCCTCTCGCTCCTCTACACCACTCGGTTTATATGGAATTCTGGGGAGGAAGGGGGAGAGGTGACGTCTGGTGTTACAACACCCAACCCCCTCCTCCGGATGTCGATCTCTGGGTTCTGATCCTGTTCACTTTTCTGTATGGACAGGCCAGTCTTGCGGTTCCACACCACTTTCTCCCAGTGACCACTATCTCAACACCACGTCCCTACTCCCTCCCCCTCAACCTCTTCCACTTCTCTGCTCTTTACTGCTCACCATCTGAACACGAACACACGCACAGTCTCCGAGACAGACACACAATGAAGGACTACTGGAACGGCGGAGTGCAGGGGGTGTTGAGAGGAAAGCAGCTTCTGAACCCCGGAGTATGTGACGGGTCCGGGGGGAGGGAGCTTCAGTCTGTGCCTGACCCCGGTTCTGGGTGATGGGACGGTGTGGGGAGAATTTCATTCATTGTTTGAATCTGTATCCGTGTGATGAACCGGAGCAGAGGAGGCTTACCTCGGAGTAAAGGGGGGGGGGGGGCAATCGCAGCAGCCATTGTTACAGTAAACCGTACTGGAGTGAAAGATAGAGTGCTTATCAATTTGATGCCCTACGGAAGAGCGTCCCGGGTGAGAAAAGGCACAAAACTGTTGGTAAATTTGTTTCCAGTTTGTTTATTTCTTCGTATTTAACTGCAGTTAGAAAGTGAATTAAGCATTTCTGGCAGGGGAGTTGACTGCTTGCCTTGCAGGTTGTGGGACGGCATGGAGACCTCCAGAGTCCGTCACAGCTTCACCTGTAAGAAGGTCATCTAGCAGCACCGTCTATCACTCTCGGTTACAAAGTTACAATTGGAAATGGATGAACTCGGGATCATTCGGGAAGCTGAGCGGGTGATAGGGAGGACATATAGAGAGGTATTTACACGCAAAGTGTAGGATACAGCAATCTGGGTGACAGACAGGGAGGTGAAAGGGGTTAAACAGCCAGAGCCAGTGCAGAGACCCCTTGTGGCCAACTCGCTCAATAACAGATACGCCACTTCTGATACGTCTGGATGGGAGGAGAGAGGTGCAAATGACCAAGCAGGGGAAAGTCTCACTGGTCAGGTCTCTGGCACTGACTATGGTTCTGTGGCTCAGCAGGGAATAAGAGATGAAACTTGGCGAGTTGTATCGATAGAGTGTCCTTTGTTAGGGGATCAGAAAAGAGGTACTCTGGATGAGAACGAGATTTCTCGATGGTACGTGGTACTCTGATTTACAAGGATTGGGGAGCATGGTTTATGAGGTTGAATGAACTCTACCTTTTCTCCTTGCACCGACGGGCGATGAGTCGTGAACCGATCGAGCTGTAAAAAATGTAAAAGGGATTTCTTCTTTTTCTTTGTTACTGTGTATGTAATCAAAATGGCTTATTTGTTTTGTTAAACGTAGGAATGATTCTTTGTTGCGAGAGAGTGCTGGAAGCTTGTTTCGGTTAAAATTTACTGATAACGAGAATTGTATTCCTTTGTAAACCAATTGGGATTAATGTTGTTCTTTCTTCTAAGTCTGTAAGCTATTGTTGGGGGGATTTCGGGGAGATCGGCGCGAGGGGCTAAGCGAGAGAGGACGCAATGCTGTAAACGGGGCGAGGAACGGATCCCCAAGGGTGGGGGGGTCCGAGGCCAGGAGGTACCCCGAGGAGAGGAGACGAAGCTAGATGTGCTTGGTTGCCCACTTCGGGTGGTCCTGAGCTGCGAGTCGAGGAGTTCGGAGGGTATCGAATGGTGGCCAGAAGACTTCAGTAATTGAGCTCCAACGGTTGTGCACGAAGTGGTTTGGACTTTGATAAGTTTTTGGGCTAGGCGGGGACATCACACAGCATCCACACCAGCTGATTACCCAGTTTGGCGGGGCCGAAGGCTGCTCCCCCTAGACGAGAACGAGCTGAGCGAGCCTGAGGCGACCCAGGGGGTTACAATTATAAGGTGGTGCCGTAAGGTCGCTCGATGTTTCTGCTTTAATGTTTGAGTTGGAACAATTACCCTGACAATTCCGGAGGTTGTAATAGATTATAGGATGTTGGATAAAATTTCGTGCGCAAAGAAATGATTCCCCTTTTAAAGGTGTGCAGGACGTTGGGAACATCACTTAAAGAATTTGTTTTAGTTTTGTGGCTGCGCTCTTATCGTGCTGAAAATATAGGTTTGTTTAATTTTGCCGTCTGTTCCAGTTCCCTTTCGCGGTAACGCAATCTTTATTTCCATCTCCGTTAATTGCGTTTAGGTTACACGATTTAATAGAGTTGTATGCCTGAGAGCCTGCTGGTTCATCGGTATATTAAGGAAAATTATTCTGATATGTTCACCATTTTACAGCTGGATCGAAAGATACTTTAGATAGGAATGTGCGTGTGGCTGCTTTCTATGAGTAAATTACAGGTGACGCTGACAAAGCAACTAATCAATCAGCAGGAATGGCTGCCATAATTTTAGGCTTAACGTGGGTGGAAGTATTTTGTTCTTGTAAAGTTGTAAAATGATCAGATACTTTTTCGATTTTGATGAGTCTTCAAAAAGGTCATTCTAGCAGGAGGTCAGATTTACTGTTAGAAATTCATCAAATATTGATTTACATCAGGGGTCCCCAACATTTCTTGCACCATAGACCGGTTTAATATTGACAATATTCTTGCGTACCGGCCGACGGGGGGCGGGGGGGTTGGTGGTGTTCAAGTAGGGTTTCCAACTTTCTCACTCCCAAATAAGGGACAAAAATATCAGTCAAATATGTGACACTTGTGTTTACCTCGAGAAAGACGGCCATGACCAAGAGGCCTTATGCGGGCACCTGTGTGCGCATGCGTGACGTGTGCATATATGGCGTGCATATGCGTCGACAAATCAGTTTTTGCTTAATGTTCCCGATTCTGTTAATTGAAACTACACTGTACCGACATTATTCCTACTTTATAAAGGCCGTGTATTTATCATATAATTCCTGCTTTTACTATATGTTAGTGTTATTTTAGGTTTTATGTGTTATTTGATATGATCTGGTTGTTTATGACAAGTTCAACAGTGCGTGACAGGGAATGAGAAAAGGTGCAGCTGACTCATCTCGTTTCGTCTCGCCAAATCATATCGTTTTCTCGCCGGCAGGTAGCGCATGCTTTGCTGCCCGTTGCCGGTCCGCGGCCCGGTGGTTTGGGAGCTCCCTTCCCATGTCACTTTCTACTGGGTACCTACGTATAGAGGTTTTGAAGGGTAGGGGCGAGTTGACCGGTCAGATGGAAAAACTCATAAAAGTTCAACTATGGTAATAGATCATCCATGGAGTAAATCTGAAGCTAAGGGATTGGTAGTGTCAAGACTTAATGGCTTATGACTAGAGCGTGTGATAATGGGCACAAGGGGAGACAACTATATCCATTGGATTAAACTGCTGGGATTGTGGAAGCTAGTAATACAGGAGGGAAATGAATTACATAGACATAACATCGATGGCTGAATCTATCTGTTATATACAGTACTGTCTTGTTGGAAAAAATATTATGATTTGTGTGCGTTTTGTTATTATGAAACCGTGAACAGACACTATTACGGTTTGAAGCATATACGGTTAAAAGAGGTCGAATGCAGACTTCATTAAAATCCTTGAGGGTTGATAGCTTGAATGTGAAAACAAGTAGTAACTTATTGCAGTGATTTCAATTTCATTCACAGTATTTCATTTCATTACATACAACCTATGGGACGTTTTTTGGGTAACATTGGCTTATTTGGAAAATATAGTAAGGATTTTGTTTATCTGAAGCTCAGCCTAGTCCGCTTGGTGTCGGGAACGTCCTTTTAAGCTGGACTGCCAACCAGCACAGCCAAACTCAGTCTATCATCGAAGGTGGAGACGGAAACTGGTATGATTTGATATTTATTAGACAACTAGCGTCAGACTAGCCGGCAGCTAGTCGGATTCTAAGGTCAGTGGTCAAGAATGAGATTAGATAGACTGAAACGCAGCCCAATGGGTGAGTGGCATTTCTGAGCAGTTAGTTGACTGAAGTCTGTCGGGGTCAATGTGGCACTGGGTCTCCAATACGGTGCTTTGCCTCGAATCCCCCCGACACACTATCCTAGTGTCCCGAAGCTGGCTTTCGGCAGGACATTCCACCCAAGAATAACACCTGATAGATCAGGCTGGAGTCCGAACTGGAGCTTCTGGCTTTTGCTCAGGATGCAGCTTTATAAATGAACTTGAACACCGAGGTGACCGGATATTTCAACGCGCTCATCGCCTGCTCCCTGAATTTCGACTGTGTCACCGCATATATAAATGTGTTCGTGCAGCAGCTAAAATCCCTCAACAAATACCCGATGTAATGAAAAATCCATTCGGAATCGCTAAAATCGAATCCCGTTCCCGAGACCTGATAATATATGACGTTTATAATATACGTCGTCCAGAGGAGGATGAAGCTGCCGGAGAGAGTGAAGAGTAAGATCACAGACCTCCTCCTGTTCTCCATCTCTGGGTCACTGCGGTTCTCTGCCTTGCCCTGAGCCAGCAGACCCTTACGGACACGACTGGCCACCAAAATATTCCTGACTGTCAGAGCGTTGAGCAGAAGGATCACAGCGAAAGGTAGAAACGGAGTTAAAATCGTATCGAGCCAATCATATCCCACCCACCAGGGGTCAGTGAAATACTTGTCCATTAGGTGACAGAACCATGGTATCTGGTCGATGATCACTTTGGGTTCCCGTGTAAAGTAGCGTGGAAGGTTTTTCAAACAAAAAAGTACGCCGGTTGTTGTTAGAACCACAGGAAATAGTAACAAAACGATCAACAGTGAAAGTGACGGTGAACCAGACAGAACAGTCTGTGGCTGTGAACATCAGTACATTAATAATACTGCAAACAGGGGTGATGTCCAAAAAACTCACGGGGAAGTAGTAATAACTGATTTGATACAAAATGACCCCGGTGACGATAGTCAGTAGATCTGCCGCTGCCATGGCAACTAGGTACCGAGTGGTGCAGGTAGAGAGGCCGCACTTACCCCTGGATAGGATCACAATCGCGACTAAATTCACTAGAGAGACGGAGAAATAAAGTAAGACAGAGAGGTAAAATAAAACAGGCACTGCGCATGACTACACATTCTCCGGGAATCAACACGGGATCGGGAGTGCTAGAATAAGCAGCAGATACGTAACATCAGGCACGGGCCACACCCACTCTGATCTACCCTCCTCAGTGCGGAGATAAGACGATGTCTGGGCAATCGTCGGCGATAAAAAAAAACGAACTGCATGAACATCAACGATCTCAGGCTATGTCGATTCCCGTCACTGATGGGGCCGGTTTCACTGATCTAAACGCGTCTGTCCAGGCCTCTGGAAACTCGGCTTCTGATGAGGCCGAGAGGAGATACAGAGCGGAGCAGCAGACACAAGATACTGGAGGAAGTCAGCCGGTCCGGCGGGATTCGTGGCATTGAACAAACTCCCGTTTCGGAACTAGACCCTTCTTCAGGATGAAGCGGTTCGCCAGATTGCGGCGGATTCAGAGAGTAATCAGGAACAAGATAGCAACCAGAGACTGGGCGGCTCCGTTAATGGATCAATTTTACATCGTCCCTCAATTCGACAACACGCGGCAGCTACCAAGGGTTCAGGTGAGCAGTCTAAATTATTTAAAAAATAGGCAGTGGCATTTCGCTGTGACCGACCACAGTCAAATATGGAAGAGTTCACTCTGGTAAATTCCTCATAAACAATAAATTTCACAATGTAATTTCGTCCCCGACTCAACTTAGCAGAGAGGCGTCTCTTACGGCACTGCTACAAACCTGGACAAAGTCCCATTAAAAACACTTTCTGTATAACTTTCCTAGAGAGCTGCCTTTCCCCAACAATGGAACAAATCTACAGAGAGTCCCACTGTGATCCTCCAGTCTCACCTTCCAGAGATCTGCCTGTCAGCAGCACTCGGACAATTGTGGACAAGGTATGATTCAAAGCCTCTCAATCTCACGTTCCCAGAGAGCACCCGGTCCCTGACGCTGGATCAAATCTGGAGAAAGTCACAATATCTTTGACCGATATTTGTGCAATGATCTTCAAAGTGAAAGCCTGTAAAATGATCATAAGCAGATTTATACCGATTAATACACAAACCTGCCAAACATGAAGTGTTCAGCTCACTCACCAGGAACTCCAAGGACGGCAATGAACACGTAGAATATTTTTTCCACACTCTCATACTTATCCAACATTGAAGACATTTTCTTTGTTCAGTGATGTGTCCCCCTGTGGTACATGCAATCTCTCGAAATGAAATGTTGAAACAGTACATGCATGCGGTTTTTAAAACTATTTGGCGACTCCACAGGGACAGATTTCAACAGATGTTACAATAAGGATTATTTTTAGTTATTTGCAAACCATTTACGTCAAACAAGTTCAGTCTGCATGGCGTCAAACAGGCATTAATTTAGTGAATTATTTTTGGACCATTGGTGTGAGTTCGATCGTCCCAACAATGTTGCCTGAACATACTAATGTGATTTGTCAGTTACCTGTCCTTCCACTGTAAATATGTACTACAAATGAACCCCTTGACAGGCATAGAGTATTGAAGTAAATTATGTCATTGTAGGTTGTGAATATATATTAAATCAAAAACTGTTACCATTCTACTGAAGAGAATAAACTCTTGATGTCTATTTGTGGTGACGATTAAATACTTTCATATCCATTGGGTCTCTACCTACCCCTGCCCGACTTAGCACGTGCCCGTATACCTCGAATCACTTTCACCCTCCTTGTTTCGCTCTCATCCAGCCTACCTCCGCGAACTTCACATTCTCATAGCAGTTTAACAATCTTAAAATCCCTTGCCCTGGACGTCCCTTTTTTGACTATGGATGTCCAGTAACTATACACTTCTATTCCTCTAAAAATGACCCAACCGTTTAAAAGTCATCTACACTTTATTTGGAGTCACGAATCACTACAAACAGAAACAATCACTTCTGCTCATTTAGTCAGTACCGAATTGTTATTCTCCCAAATCCCATACCGCACCATCACCATACCTCTCAATACACCTGCCGTCCATGTACTTATCCAGACTTCTGTGTAATTCAATCAAAGCCACATAACCACTTCCGTTGACACGTCTACCCACATCCGCAACATCCTTCGTGTGAAGAAAATGCAGCTTTCACCCTTAAGCTGCAATTTATAGTCCCATTCCAACCTCAGGGACAAAACCCTGCCGGCAATTACACTGTCTATAGCAGTTATAATTCACTATACCTCCATGAAATCTACCTTAATTTCCCTACATTCCAGGGAATAAAATCATAAGCTCTTCAATCTTTCAATGCAACTCAGTTCCTCAAGTCCCAGCAAAAGAATCGTCAATATTGTCTGCACTGTTTCAATTTCATTAATATTTTCCCTGCAGGCATATCACAGAAACTGCACACGAAGCTTTACATTCGGCCCCATCAAAGCCTTAAACAACTATAACGTAACATCCTATCTCCTGTGCTAAATGATTTAATTTATGAAGGCCAGTGGGTCAAAAGATCTCTTTTTGATCCTATCTATCTGAGTTGCTATTTTCAAGTACTTATGAACTTGTTTTCAGATCCAACTGTTCTTCCGATTCCTCTAGGCCCAACTGCTCTGAGTGTGGTCAGGCACCGCGAATCTGTGTCCACCGCAAAATCCTGGCACACATCCACATCCGCTGACAACGCGACGTGCATATCAGTATATCACTGAACAAAAATTATTTCAAGCGGATCACATAATGGCTGATTCCAAAGGAAAATCAGCAAGCACAAAATTCAAAGTTCAAAATGCATTCATTATAAAGTATCTAAATATGAAGTAATCCCGAGGTTCGTCAAAACCTCACATCTTCCGACACCCGTGAATCGGCACGCACTACGAAATTCGTGCATCCCAAACCCATCAACGCGCTGAAATGTATGTGCAGCCCGACACCCGACATCTAGTATTAAAACCCAACAAAAGGCAACGAACAAAAAGCTATAAGAAAGGAGAAGATTAAATGTGAGGGCAGTCGAGCCATGAATATAAAGCAGGATACATTTTTTTCAATTATTTAAACAGTGAAAGGGATGTGAGAATTGATATTGGACCACTGGTAAATAATGCTGGTCTGGTAGTAATGGGTGACAAAGAAATGGCGGAAGCAATATATGGATACTTTGCATCTGCCTTCAATGTTAAAAAAGCTATCAGTGAGCCAGAGGTCCTTGAGTGCCAGGGAATAAAGACTAAGCATCATTGCAATTACATTGCTAAGCAAACTCACCGCTCCTTAGGTGTATTAGGCACCTGGGGCACATTGCTACGTCCCAGAGTCTTCAGACAGTTTGCTGAAGAGAAAGGGGATGCATTGATCATAGGTATTCAAGAGTAGTTTGATAGGTGCGTGTTCCCTGAGGATTGGAAGTTTACAAGGGACACTTCATTCTTTAAGAATGGAAAAACGCAGAATAAATGACTGTTAAGAATGAGGCGGCTCGCGGCGACACGTCTAGCAGCAGAACTATCAATAAATAAGATTAAATATTTTCATTTTAGTCTGATATAGCTAAAAAGCACAACTGCTTCCAAGGTCGGTACAGTCAAGATATTTAAACGATATGCGAAAACTATCGCTGCTTAACATTGCCGATCTGAGACGGATTCGTCCTCGTCGGACTCCACACAGGAAACCTGGCCACAGATCAGGGATGCAAGTGCGTTTAAGGAAAAAGGGTTTTAAACTCTCAGCACCGACTATTTTGCTTCCAAACGTGCAGTCCCTAGTAAACAAAATCGATGATCTCAGAGCTGGAGTGATCAATCAGAGGGACATTAGGACCGCGTGTGTACTTTATTTCTCAGAATCTTGTTTTACACCTCCAGTCCCGGAAGCAGAGATGCAGATCAACGGATGTACTATATACCGTCAGGATAGATCTATAGAGTCTCTCAAAAGCAGAGGTGGTGAAGTATGCCTCATGATCAACTCTTCTTGGTGCACAAATGTATTAGTGCTGAGCCAATTCTGCTCAACAAACCTGGAATATCCGACAGTTAAGTGTCAACCTTTCTACCTACCGCGGGAGATTTCCAGGTTCGTTTTGGAGGCAGTATACATTCCACCTCAGTCCAATGTCAATTAGGCTTTAGATGATCTGAGCAATAGGATTACCATGCAGGAAACAGCGCACCCGAACGCATTCACCATAGTTTGGGTGGATTTTAACCAGAGCAGTCTGAAAACAAAACTAAACAATTACCATCAACAGATCACTTGTGTAACGCGCTGTAAGGTTTCACTGCTATAGCAATGGCTTACTTGTAATGTTCAATTCTGAGGTAACGGTTTCTCTGTAGCAGCAATGTTTGGGTTATGGTTGGAGATAACAGGATTAAGGTTAACCAATAAGAGATTGTTGCAGTGTCTTGTGAGTCTGGAAAGATGTTTTATTCGCAGTCTTTTGGCGAGAAGAGATGAAGAGGGAAGACGCGTGTGGACAGAGCTGGTAGACCAACGGACGGAATGGACTGGGATCTGAAGATTTAAATGTTGGCGACGTTCGGAGGAGACCAAAGGTGGAAGGATGACTACAGAGTGAGCTCCAACGTTAACTTTTGACTTGAATTGGGCCTAAATCTATATTCAGATTAAGATTTATAAAGTTCAATCCTTTAATTGCCTATAGTGTACTGTCTGATATTTTGCGTTGTGTGTTTGTAACATTACACAGCATCCACACAACCGTGATTTTCCAGTTTGGCAGGCCGAAGGTTGTTTCACCTTATAAACTTATAAAACTTAAAAAACTTATAAAGAATCTGGGGGATGTGAAGGAAGAAATAAAGGGGATAAGTGAAACTGGGATGGGGGCAGGGGTGAGGTAAAGAGCTGGGAATTTGATTGGTGAAAGTCATGCAGGGTGGAGAAGGGGAATCTAGTAGCAGAGGACAGAAGGCTATAGAATAAAGAAAAGGGGGAGGGGAACCAGAGAGATGTGAGGGACAGGTGTGGAGATAGGTTAGAGAGGGAAATTGGAATGGGGAATGGTGGTGGGGGGGGGGCTCATTTCTTGAATTCCGAGATATCGACATTCATGCCATCAGGTTGGAGGCGCCCCAGATGGAATATAAGGTGGTGGTTCACCAAAATGACTGTGGTTTCGTCCGGAGAGTAGAGGAGGACATGGATATACATGTCAGATTGCGAATGGTAAGTAGAAAGTTTCTAGAATTTAACTGGGTGGCTACTGGGAGGTCCCGCTTTTTCTAATGGATGGAGCGTATGTGCTCGGTAAAGCAGTCTCTCAGTGAACGTCGGGTCTCACCAATATACAGGAGGCGACACCGGGAGCAACAAATACAATAGATGACCCCAAACAGGCTCATAGTTGAAGTGTCACATCACCTGAAAGGACAGTTTGAGGGCATTAGTGTTAGTGTCGGAGGATGTGCAGCGGTAGGTGTGACACTTGCTCAGCTTGCAAGGGCAAGTGTCAGGAGGGAGATTAGTGGCGTGGGGCAAATCGACAACGGAGTCGCAAACGGAGCGATCCCTGTGGAAATCGGAAATTGGGGATAGGAGGAAGGGAAGATGTGTATGGTGGTGGGATCCCGTTGGAGATGGCGGAAGTTACGGATAATGATGTGTTGGACGCCGAGGCTGGTGGGATGGCAGATGGGGACAGGTTGTTCCTATCTCAGGTGGTGTCGCGGGAGGGTGCTGTGAGTGCAGACCTGCGCGAAATGGAAGACATGCGGCTGAGGAGAGCTTTGATGCTGGAGGAAGGCATCTTCTTCGTTTTGAAAGAAAAAGCTTATCCTGAGAGCATAAGCGGTGGAGATGGCAGGAACTGAGCGAAGGGGGGTGCCATTTGTACAAGTAACAGGATAGGAAGAGGTACAGGGCAGGTAGCTGTGAGAGTCGATGGGTTTATAATAGACAACAGTAGATATGATTTCTCTAGCGATAGAGAGATCGCGAAATGGGAAGGTAGTATAAAGAATGGACCAAGTAAATTTGAGGGCAGGGTAGAAGATGGTGGCAAAGTTGATGAAGTCGACGAGCTCTGCATGCGTGTAGGAAACAGCACAAATAAAGAGTGACACCGCCTAGACGACTAAAAAAAAACAAAACAGGCACACCTGCGTTCCATGCCAGTGCTCATGACTACCAGGGTGTTCTAAGGGCGGGGGAGTGAATACTTTTTGTAGTCACTGTATTTGTTATCTTATCAGCGAGAATTACCAATTCAACACACCAATCGAAAATAATCTGAGTTAGATCTGGATAACCAGTGCCATTACTGCCAGTGATATCTGCGATTCATCTTTCGTAGTATGGTTCAGCTGACGGGCGTGTTTAAATTCAGATATTGTTCTTCTGTCAGTGATGCGACAGGATAAGGAGCGACTCTGATGGTCCGGTCCGTGTAGTCCGCGTTCTGGTTCACGGTCCCTCCATGTACACCGGACTCAGGGTCTTCTGGCTGTCCGTTGTTTCAGTCGGGCTTTATCATAGGCACCTGATTCTCATATAAGGTGGAATATAAGGGGCCCTGGGTTCGACTGTGTTCGCTGGTTCGTCTCGTCGGTATCTCGTCCTCGCCTCTGTGGGGTCAGTCAAGCTGTTCTTGCCGTTACCCTACGGTGGGATCTGTCCCTTCCTGTTCTTGCCTCCGTGGGGTAAGTCGGGCCGTCCTTGCCGTTACCCTGAGGCTGGACTTTTCCCTTTTTTCCCTCTGAAGCCTGGCCTGAAGCCCTGCCTGCTACCCAGGCCTGAAGCCTTGCCCACGACTGCGTCCTCGCCTGTATCGCCGTCAAGTTCAGCCGCCGGAGTGAGACCGGAGCCTGGCCACGCCAACAGAAGGAACTGTCTATCTCTGAGCTTGGAAATGTCTTTTTGTGTCCCTGTGTTTAGTGTCCGTGTATGAATCCCGGTCCTATGTCCTGTCCCCAAGGAGGGGTCCCGGCTCTGTGTTCTGTGTTCCTGTGCTCCGGTCCAAGACTCAGTATTCCTGTGCTCACGTCCAAGGCTCCGAGGAGGCTCCAGTCCGTGTCCAAGGCTCCGAACAGGTTCCAGTCCGTGTCCAAGGCTCCGAGGAGGCTCCAGTCCGTGTCCAAGGCTCCGAAGAGGTTCCAGTTCAAATCCAAGACTCCGAGGAGGTTCCAGTCCGTGTCCAAATCCAAGTCGTAGCCGGGACCCTGAGCCCCGGTCTTCTCCTGGACTAGTGTACGTGTCCAGCTACGCCTCTCCCCGCTTCTGCTTTGTTGTCCCTCGAACTAGGCTCTGCGTTCTTGCTCTCTCTCGATCAAAACCAAATCTGAGCTTCATATCCCCGTCCAGCCCTGGAGTCCCGCGTCCTGCCCCACGTCCAGCCCTGTTGCCTTGCCACGTCCAGTCCTCGCCGGGATCCGGAGTCCGATCCCGAGGCAAGACCCAGGTTCCGGGTCCCCGTCCAGTCTCTGGCTCGGAGTCCTTGTCCAGGTTCCTAGTTGCGATTTCCCAGTTCCTAGTTCCTCGTCCAGGTCCCACTTTCCTGCTCTAGTCCTGGCTCATGCCCTGTCTCCTAGTCATGTCCAGGGCCTGTGTTTTGTCCAGCGTGGTTTCCTCCCCACTTCCCTGGCTTTCTTGATACACTTCGTCCTCACCCTCTTACCTCAGTGTCTGTGTCTTGCATCACAACGCGAAGATTTATAATAATACAGCGAACTTTTCTGGCAGCCGTCTCGGCCATTGCCGATATTATTACGAATGCAATAACAAAAGTCAATGTTCAATGCCTCTACCTGTCTTGTAATTGTGATCATTCTTTGGGGCCTTTGTCCCTAAATGTCTCTCCTCCAAGCTCATAACCACTTTCAGGGCAATTCCGTCCGTGGTATCGGTAATATCTTGGCCTGACAGGGATTGTAAATGACGTCATCGCTGACAATTGGCTTTATTGACTTCAGCTGGATAGATTATGAGCATTTTATTTCTTGTAAGGGAGCGGGAGTATTACCAATGTGGTCTCCATTGTGCTTGAATAACCAGTGCCTCTGTAAAGATAACGTCTGGAGTATGGTGACAGAAATCGGGGAGACTTGTGGGCAATGAAGATTTAGCAATAATGTCGTGCAGTGAACAATCTTCGGGCAACGAAGTTATGGGCGGGAATGTCGTGCCTTGTTGTAGAGACGCTATGGAGATGGTGGAAGTTACGGAGAATATGCTGTTTACAGCGGTTCGTGGCGTTTTCCCTGGGGAAGAGGAGACCGAAACTCTTCTGTTACTTTGCGTGGGAAGGAGTGATATTACCTGCGGGAAATACAACAGAGAGTGGTGACGGCAGCATCGGTCGTGGTGGAAGGGAAATTCCTTTTTACTGTGAAATGTCTTGAGAGGAAATTCAGATCCAATGAAATGATAGAAGGGAATGCGAGTGTCCATGTTGATGGAGGCATCGTCAATATAACTCTGAGAGTCTAGCTTGGTTTTGTAAAATATGTCGGCAGATGATATGTCTCTGGAATTCGGGACAGTAAGATTGGGAGAAAAGAGTGGTGTCAGAATGGGACAGACCTGATCTGAGGGAGGTGTGGGAAGTTGTAGGCAACGTAGATGAGATTGACGAGCAGGAAGAAGCACGAATTCAGTCGTCACTGCAGAGATGAACGGGTTGCTTCGGGAAAACAGACGCCGTCGGGGAGTACGACCTTGCAGATGGACCAATGTATTCAGCCGGGCAGAAGGACTGCACGGTGGAAACATGGGGCAAAATGAGCTAAAAACAGTAGGGCAGAGATGAGAAGATTGGCCGGAACGAGGGACGAGCTGTGCGGCTGTATAAGAGACTGTTCTATGCAATCGCCGTGTTGGAAGTGTGAGTGGATCAAGGATTGCGCCGGTCCCAGAGGAACAGAAAGTCGCCGCAATGTGTGCAACGTTAGTTAGGTCTGGGGGTGGTGTGGTTGGAGACTCCGCTAATTCACGACTTCCTTGCTCCAAGGAGAGCAAACGGAGATTTTACCACATTCTTTAGCTGCTCCCTGAACTTGGTCTGTGTCACGGCGTAAAGGGCCGTGTTTGTACAGCAGCTCAAAAGCTGCAGCATAATGCCCAGCTCTCGCAGCGAATCCAGCGGTCGCACAGACGTGGTAAGATCATACAGCCGATCCCATGCAGAATACACAGTGAAAGGCGCCCACAGCAGGATGAAATTGCCCGAGACGATCAACAATAAAACAAGGAATTTCCTGCGTTTCTCCATCTCCGGGTCTCTGGCACTCTGTCCGTTTCCTGGAGCCCTGAGTCTCCTGCGAGCTCTGCTGGTGACTAATACGTGCCTGACGGTGAAGCCGTTCGTTACGAGAACCAGCACAAATGGGAGTACAGGGGTGAGGAAGTTATAAAATAGGTCAATTTGAGTCATGAGTTTGAAATAATAAGCTCTCTTTACACAAATGAATGGATCAATTATCCATGTGTATTTCTCTGAGAGACGAAAATACCAGTAAATATTCTTTAAACAGCTGGTCACAGTCACTGTCCCCAAAACCACAGCCGCAGTTTTACCGGTGCAATATTTTGTTTTCAGCTTCGGACAAGAAATGGCGATACACCGATCAAAGGTGAATGCGACGGTGAACCAGACCGAACAGTCGGTTGCTGTGTAAATCAGAGTAGCGTGGATATTACATCCCTTGGTCATTGATTGGATGAAGACGTCGTACGGCATGTATATTAGTGGAATCTTGCTCATTATCAGGTCCAGAATAAGGACCAGAAGATCCGCCGCTGTCATGGCAACCAGGTAGCAAGTGACAACTCTGGAGAGGCCGCACTTTCCACGAGACAGGATGAATATGGTCACAATGTTCACTGCCAAACAAAATAAAGCAATCGGGTTAAGTACGTGAGGAAGGGTTCAATTAAAACGAGCATATAATATGTACCAATGATAGACGGAATAATAGCGAATATCAATCAATAAAATTCAACCGTCTTGCAAAGCAGTGTAAACTCAGTGCAATCTGTTCGATCGAATATCAGCAACGGAACAGAAAGCGGCGAACAGAGATAATGATGGCGGATGATTGGGAAAATCCGGACGTGTTGAGAGACAGAGAGCTGAATGATGGATGATCTATTAAGTCTCCGGAATCTCAACTGGCGGGAAATAAGCGTCCTTGACATCCACCACTTTTAGTTGATCGTTACCCAGGGCGGCGGGATTTGCAGATGGAGCAGCAGCCCAAACCTCATTATTGCACCTCTCTTCCTGTTTGCCGACATTGAGGGCGGGGGGAATATTACCTTGCGATGATACCACGAGTCTCACAGTACTGGTGTCTTTACATTCGAATGCATTTCATTAATATTTCGAAAATGCATTGTTTTTTTCAGCAACAATGACGTTGATTTGTTACCGCAACAATACGTCATGTTCATTATATCGATAACTTGCAGTGGTCTATCATGTTTTCAGAAACGTGCTACTTAGGCTTTGTACACCGTCAAATGCGGATGGCGTGAAAATGTACATGAAGGAACTTTGCATTTTATACATTTTCGGTCACAATCCGAAAATGCATTTACGGATACAGTGGGGAGGAGGATGGCGGGAGCCAGAAGAGGCAGCCAGGAATTATATTGCGGAGACAATGCTTACTTTGCTTCAGTGGTATCTCCGACAGCACATGACATTTGGAAGGGTATCAAAGAGTTTATTAGTTTCGAAGCTGACCGATATTGATTACAATGATCAGAGGGAAATGGAGGAGGTGTGTTCACCAGAACGTTATTTTTTCTACGGGAAGACAGATAATAGAATATCTCTCCTTGGCGATTTACGCCAACACAATTCTGCTCCAGCTTCAGAGTGACTATTAAAACGACAACAAAAGAACGTAAACTGTTAACGTACTTGGATATAGAGCAGGCGAACGCAAACATGAGCAGGTGGAACCATTAAGATAAATGTTCACGGTCAGAGAACTTGCATAAAATGCCATTTTTGAACTACAGCAATTGTGGAATAGTAAAGAATGTACGGATTCTGGGGTTATCCCAGGAGCCAATATGAGGGAGCTAGTTCTGTTTGGAGCAGAAATGAGAGTGTTTCCTTTGGAAAGACACGTCCGAAGGTCTTCAAATCAGAGGGACCCGGTTATTGCTGAGGGTGGCCCTGGAGTGCAGATAACAGTCAGACCGATTAGCCACGGACAGACTAAGGGTTTGGAACCCTGTTGGATTCGAAAGTAATCTCAAGTGAGGATGCAACTTGATTCACAACAGACACTCCTGACTCGAGGATAGAGAGGATGAAAACAGGGTATACTTTAAAATTGTCAGGCGGCGGTGTGCAAAAATTTTATGCAAGTTTATTCATCAGAAATTTGCCAATTGCATCCAGAGCATTTATGGGGTAACGTGACCAAAGCACACGATCCATGACGGTTCATGTATTTCCTTCCCAACACCGTTCTCCTGCACTCTCTGCATAAACTTTCCCCCTGTTAATTACGCACCATTCAAACTCCGCTTAAAGTATGCCCAGTTATGAGGCTACGGCAGTCGTTTGGTGGCAATGAATTCCAAAGACACTCTGCCACTGGCAATAGATAGATAGATAGATAGATAGATAAATAGATAGATAGATAGATAGATAGATAGATAGATAGATAGATAGATAGATAGATAGATAGATAGATAGATAGATAGATAGATAGATAGATACTTTATTCATCCCCATGGGGAAATTCAACTTTTTTTCCAATGTCCCATATACTTGTTGTAGCAAAACTAATTACATACAATTATTAACTCAGTAAAAAATATGATATGCATCTAAATCACTATCTCAAAAAGCATTAACAATAGCTTTTAAAAAGTTCTTAAGTCCTGGCGGTTGAATTGTAAAGCCTAATGGCATTGGGGAGTATTGACTTCTTCATCCTGTCTGAGGAGCATTGCATCGATAGTAACCTGTCGCTGAAACTGCTTCTCTGTCTCTGGATGGTGCTATGTAGAGAATGTTCAGAGTTTTCCATAATTGACCGTAGCCTACTCAGCGCCCTTCGCTCAGCTACCGATGTTAAACTCTCCAGTACTTTGCCCACGACAGAGCCCGCCTTCCTTACCAGCTTATTAAGACGTGAGGCGTCCCTCTTCTTAATGCTTCCTCCCCAACACGCCACCACAAAGAAGAGGGCGCTCTCCACAACTGACCTATAGAACATCTTCAGCATCTCACTACAGACATTGAAAGACGCCAACCTTCTAAGGAAGTACAGTCGACTCTGTGCCTTCCTGCACAAGACATCTGTGTTGGCAGTCCAGTCTAGCTTCTCGTCTAACTGTACTCCCAGATACTTGTAGGTCTTAACCTGCTCCACACATTCTCCATTAATGATCACTGGCTCCACATGAGGCCGAGATCTCCTAAAGTCCACCACCATCTCCTTGGTCTTGATGATATTGAGACGCAGGTAGTTTGAGTTGCACCATATCACAAAGACATTCATCCTCATCTAAGGGGACATTCATCTATACTGAGGCTACGCTCTTTGGCCCAATACCCTTTCGGATGCATCCCTTGCAGGACGGTTCCACCTCAGCCTGGTCCCCTAACCCCATTCTCCAAAATCCCACCGAATCCAGACACAGGGCCATTAAACACGACACATACGTCAAATCAATCTTCCCTGGATCATTTTCGTAAAACTGCTGCGGATCATCACAACTGCCAGAACATATTTTCTTAGACAGGGGTCCACAGGATAGTAAATGATCGACGTACATACAGCAAAGAACAAGTTAATTAACACCTGATAAGTGTGACAGCGGTATTATTTATCATTACGAGAGTTACAGCTGAGGAGGAAAATGCGTAGTTCAGTATTGTTTTGTTATCTTTGGAAAGAGACTCACCGGGAAGAGCAATGATGGCGAGGACGGGGAAGAAAATCACTTGAATGGTGATAAACATATGCGTGATTCGAAAATGTACTGTTATCCAATCATCATCTGCAAAAATATGTGGAAACATCCAGAAGACATTTTTCCAATTTCCCGTTATATTCCACGCTGCTGGTCCGAGATTTTCATCCATTACAGAACAAGCTAGTCTCTCCCTCTTTGTATCGCTCCCGATGTCTGCCCGTGTCAGGAGAGGCTGCTCTCGCTTAAACTGGGGGACTGAGTGAACCTGACTCTTATTAATAAGATAGAAACTCTCCGGTGACGTCAGCAGACTTCCTTGAAAAAAAAAAGATGCCTATTAAGTTCCATGAAATGACAGGTAGAGTGAACCCTTTGTTTACCTAGTAGCTGAGGAACAATTGTGTAGATTCGTGCTGCAGTTATGACATAACCTGAAATTACAAATAAATAAGTAAATAAATTAATAAATCTCAGAACGGTCCGGTGGGCTAACACAGTTTAAAGTCGAACAAATTGGTCCAAAAATAATAAACCAATATTTGTATTTTCGTTATAAAATTTCGTGTAAGGAAAGAGGTAAATTAGTCGAAAATCACATCTGAATCCTCCTTGGCGTGGGTACAAATGGGAAACAGAAAACAGTGTTTCAAAAGCAGAGAAGTATTAACTTATAATGAGGAAGGTTTATGAGAGAGAAACAACTATCAGCTTCTATGTAAACGTGCTCTCGTTTTGGAATTGAGTAGCGAGTAGACAAGAAAGGCAGACTTTCGGGTGTGGGAAGACAGAGAGTGAGAGTGTGAGAGACAGAGACAGAAAGAGACAGAGAATGATGTAATTAGTTATCAGCAACTGGGTTCCATCCAGCACAATTTGTATCAGATGACTCGTAGTCGTTAAGTATCCTTTGCACACAGTTTTCCTGCTTTTTCACAAGTGTCTGATTGGTATTTCTCATATCATCCTCACAATGTAGTCGTTTAATAATCTTCAGCATTTGTGTCTCACCTCCTTCCGAATTCTTGATGTCCTGAATCAGAAAGAAGCATGGAATTACATTACAACCCGTGAACGTACCCGTACTCCATACAAGAGGCCACGCCGCAGTCATACACGCATTGGCACCGTACGGAAGCTGATGCTGTTCCGCTTGGTGTAAAGAGTCGGTGTGATAGGATGCCTTTTAATTCAGGGGCATCAGCATCTTTCTGTGAGAATACTTTGTAGTTATGAGCAAGGAAAGGGGATGCTGTAACTTTGGACAATTCTTCCCCCGCTGTAGATCACACAGAAACAAGCAGCCACCAGTCCACTAACTCGGTGTCTTATTTTATTGTACACAAACACGTGGCGAATTCATTGACTCTGAATGTGGTGAACTGCATCTATTTCAGACTGCAACTCATCTGATTGGTGATGTGCAATAATTGTCTTTGCTGTTCTACACGGTCTCGCTGACACATCACAAACCTGAACATTTATTTGCAGCTTTTTTCACAATATTTTAAGTGTGAATATGTTAGAACCACAGTGGCACGCAAAGGTCTGGGCACCGCTGATCAAAATTTCTGTTGCTGTGAATAGCTAAGCGAGTAAAAGGTGACCGGATTTCCAAAAGGCATAAAGTAAAAGAAGACACATTTCTTTAATATTTTAATCAAGATTACTTTTAGTTAATCTATCTTTTACAGTTTCAAAATAACAAAAAAAGGACAAGGTCCCGAAGCAAATGTTTGTGCACCCGGCATGGTCAGTACTTAGTGACACGCCCTTTGGCAATTATCACAGCTTGCAAACGCTTTCTGTAGCCAGCAAAGAGTCTCTCAATTCTTGTTTGGGGGATTTTCGCACATTCTTCCGTGCAAAAGGCTTCTAGTTCTGTGAGATTAATGGGCCATCTCGCATGCACTGCTATTTTTAGGTCTATCCACAGATTCTTGATGTTGTTTAGGTCGACGGACTGTGACGGTCAATGCAAAACATTCAGCATGCGCCTCTTGAGGTACACTATTGTGGATATTGAGGTGTGTTTAAGATCGTTATCCTGTTGTACAAGCCATACTCTTTTCATCTTCAGCTTTTTTACAGACGGTGTGATGTTAGATTCCAGAATTTACTGGTATATAATTGAATTCATTCTTCCTTCTACCAGTGAAATGTTCCCCGTGCCATTGGCTGCAACACAAGCCCAGAGCACGATGGGTCTACCCACGTGCTTAACAGGTGGAGAGGAGAACGTTCCATTTTAACTTCATCAGTCCACAGAACGTGTTTCGAAAATGCATCAGGCTCGTTTTCACGTTCCTTTGCAAACTTTTGTCGCTGAATTTTGTGGTGAGGATGCAGGAAAGGCTTTCATCTGATGACTCTTCCATGACGGTCATAATTGTGCAGGTGCGCTGCACAGTAAAACAGTGCTCCACCACTCCATAGTCTCCTAAATCTTCCTGAAGGTCTTTTGCAGTCAAACGGGGGTTTTGATTTGCCTTTCTAGCGATCCTACGAGCACTACTCTCGGAATGTTTTCTTGGTCTTTTAGACCTCAACTTGACCACCACCGTTCCTGTTAACCATTCATTTCCTAATTACATTACAAACTGAGGAACCGGCTACCTTAAAACGCTTTGCTATCTTCTTGTAGCCTTCTGCTGGTATGTGGGCATCATTTATTTTGATTTTCAGAGTGCTAGGCAGCTGCTTAGAGGAGTCCAGAGATACTGATCGTGGGACAAGGTTTGAGGAGTCAGATTATTAATAAAGTTTTGAAATTTCCATCACCTGGTTTTTCCTAACGATGATTGTGAACAAGCCATAACCCTAACAAGCTATTTAAAGTCGGAGACCTTGGTAAAAGTTATCTGAGAAATTAAATCTCCTTGGTTGCCCAAACATTTGCATGGTGCTCATTTCCCTTTTTTTTCCACTTTAAAATCGTACAAAACAAAAACAATGCTCCAATCTTGCTTAAAGTGTTGAAAACAATGTTTCGTCAATAACTTTATGACTTCTGTTGATCAGTTCATCTTCCATTCACTTAACTATTCACAGTAACAGAAATGTTGAACAGGGGTGCCGAAACGTTTGCATGCCACTGTTCGTTTAGATGCATGCTGTATATGCTAACAATTATATTTACTATATTATTGACAGCATCGGACATCAGGAAAATAGACATCTGTATAAAGCTGCAAGTGATTTTCTTAGGCTCCCCGGGGTGTGACATTAATCTGCAACACTGAACACAAGCGGCACCTCTTTTCATACTTTAGGTTCTTTATCTACTTCTCCACTGAACAATGTACGGAATTATTCTTGTGCAGACAGACAATATAAAGAGATGTAAGATGCCCTTTCCTCCGCTAGTCGGCAGGTCACACTTCAGCATGGTTAGCCCACCTGCTTCACCCGCTATTCTGCCTCCATCCCACGATCAGGGTCACGTCCAGCCATGTGAGTTGGTACAGGGTCGTGTATATTACAAGTGCTGGCTATGCGACCATTGACGCCAGACAGAAAATCTTTGAAGAGTGATTATTATCGCTGGGGTCCTTGAACACAGGGGCGAATTGTTACCGTTTAGCTCACTGACATTAATGAAATTGTATTTGAGATTGTGGAGGAGATTCCTGTGAGGGTACAACCTGTACAAAAGGGAAGGATTACACGGGAATCCAATAGGTCAAATGTCCTTGCGGGAAGGATGGCTAGAATTTTTAAGGTGGGTTTCAATTTATTTGACAGGGGGCTGGGAACAGGCGTGACAGTGCTGAAAATGTGGTAGTTGCTTGACAAACAGTGCAACGTGCAATGAGACTTCTAGCAAAGTAAGGCTGATGATAGGGCAAGATTGCAAAGGCGGGCAAAATCGAAATGTGTGAATACTGGTCTGGCGGTGTTACATTTTCTGGAAGTGCGCCGGACTCAGCAGAGAGTGGTGTGGACACCCCAGCGGATGTGTAGTTCGGAACTCAGGACATTACAGACCCCACAAACATGAGTAAGTATATTGTCTACAAATTTCAACGGGGAATAGGAAATGTATGATAAAAGGACAAGGTAACAAGAGTGTTGCAGGAATTCAATATGCAGGGAGACTGGGAAGATCAGGTTGGTGTGGGAATGGTGGGAATTTTCAGAATGCCTGCGAGGTGCCTTTTCAAGCAGCTCGTGGTTGCGACCGCTGGGGGAAGGGAACAGCTATTCTAGATTAGGTGCTGTGTAATTTGCCGGAATTGAGTAGAGTGTTTGGTAAAAGAGCACTTTGGAGAAAATGATAACTACATGAAGGAATGCACACTGAAACATCAGAAAAGGGAGCTGAAACCGGATGCAACGGAATTACTGTGGAGTAAAGAGAATTACAGAGGCATGAAAAAGGGGTTGGCCAGAATTGATTGAAAAAGAACATTGGCAGGTATGACAGAAGAGCAGCAACGGCTGTAATTTCCTTAAAGAATTTTGAAGGAACGGGATATATGCAGCTGAAAGAGGGGCAATACACACCAAATGCTGGTGGAACGCATTTTGAAGAAGCCCTTCGTCAGGACACGGTCTCGGCCCGAAACGTCGACTGTGCTTCTTCCTATAGATGCTGCCTGGCCTGCTGCGTTCCACCAGCATTTTGTGTGTGTTGCTTGAATTTCCCGGATCTGCAAATTTCCTCGTGTTTGCGATCCTAAAGAGGAGATGTGTACTAAAGGAAAGATGATACACACGTGGCGATCAAGAGAAGGCAAATTGAACATAATAGCCAAAGAGAAGGCAGGTAATAGAGCAAGAATTAATGGGAATTCAATGACTGGGAAGTTTTTAAATGACAACAGAAGGCAACTAAAAAGTCATCAAGAATCTAAAGAAGGAATCCAAAATTATGCTAGCAAATAATGTTAAAGAAGGTTCCAGCAGTATCGTCACATAGACAAACTGAAAGAGAGAGGCGAAAGTGGATATCGGGCTGGAAAGCAATGCTCGAGAGGTAGTAATGGCGGATAATGAAATGGCGGACGGACTGAATAAATGTATTGCATCAATTTTCACCGTGACGCTGGCAGTATGATGGAAGTTCCAGGTATCAGGGGTCACGGTAGTGAAACCTAAACTCTACACAATAATTCCAAAATCAGAGTTGCCCCGTGGATAATGTTCTGCATACCTACGGCTAAATTCCTTGTCGCATTTCAGAATCTTCAATGCAACCTGAATCGTCATGGCAAACATCGTTCAGCTGTCATTTTATCACACTGGCACATTAGCTAGTGCACCGTGCTTTTAAAGTTGTGGATGTTGTGAAGATTTAATTGAACGGAGGACATTATATGCAGCATCGGATAGGCCATTCTGTGCCCGATGTTTTGCCGACGTTGACACCACTTTATACTGTGTGAAGGATTACCCCTCAGTTATAACGGTCAGTTAGGGACAGGCAGATTCTGTACTTATTGTATCATCGAATACACAAATAAATCTACACAACCTAAAACGCCTGTGTGTACTTACAAAGTTTCCAGGACGTCCCCGTCCCCAAAAAACGGACAAAGAATAGAACAGCTAGAAAGGAGTCAACGCTGGCCAGGTTCTTCCTTGCCCCGATCTCACCACCACGTGTCCTACCTGGGGTCGTTTATTCAGCGACCTGCGTTGTTTTTCCTGAGGGGAGTTGTGGCTCATTTGCACTTGAAGACTCCCGTTGGAATCTACCGTGAATGGTGAATGAAGATGAAGGTAACATGCCATCAGCGGAATCAAATCTTTATTTCTCTTTCCCAAAAGCAGGTTCTCCGGAAACTAAATATATCAGCCGAATAGTTTCTAGCCATCCTTCCATCGTCAGTGGAACTTCATTGTCCTGTTGTCTGGAGCCTTTCTCCGCAAACCCTACATCCCGTCCACCCGCAAAAGACACTTGGAGCATTGACCCCGTGGTAAATCGTACCGAGTCTGCTCAAGGATGACTAACGTTGGCCAGATGCTGCCCTGTAAACAACGATCATTGTTGATAGCTGTATCTTTGTCAGCTCTGTTCATTGCCCTGACAGATGTATTTGGACTGCAGTGAGCTGAGAACTGTAAACGCTATGCTATGTCTGAATGTTCCTTTGTTCTCGTACTAGGTTTCATGACAATGTTGTGAGCTTTCGTCTCTGATACCACCCGTCCCTCACCAGCGCCCACTCCAGCCCACCCCTACCCCGTCATTGTCTTCACAGGACCACCAACTCGAAAAGTCGTTGGAACGCACATCTTTTTCTGCTTATTGTGAAGTTGTTGAATATCACCGGTCAGGGAATAATGACCCTGGGACGACAGTTGAAGATCGCATAAGAGCGTCGATTTGAATTGCTTTCAATAACTTTCATTGAATAACCTATTCAGAGAAACACCGATGCGTAACGGTACTAGAATGCCGACAACTATTGTTTCGTTTGTGCGTTTTCGGCATTATTTCTCCTCTCTGATCAGTCTGTATCTCTCTGTAACTCCAACCCGATATCAATTCTCAAGGTTTGGGATTGTTTATTGTCACTCATCAGCTGGCGAGCATAAAGAAGAGTGAAACGATTATCACTGGATTCCGATGCACACTGCGTATAAAAACACAAAACAATATATAATCGCAATACTATAAAACAGTTGGGACTGTCAGAGAGGTGTGCAGCAAAAGTATGGTGGCTTCCGAAGACGATAAACTTGGCTTCCGGGGATTAATGTTCAGGCCGGTACCAGCGGGGTGGCGTCTGCTTTGACTATTGCACAAACGTCATTGTTCTGGATCGATGAGGAAACCGTAGAAATTGTTAAAACACTAGGCTAAGCAATAAGAGCAAATCAAGGACAGGCAGGTGCTGCCCTACCTCTGGCGGGGCAGGGAGAAAATACTCAGCCTTTTCAACCTAGAGACCATCTACATGAAACGACGCCGAACAAAGTCTGTGTTAAGAACGGCCTATCAGGTGATCCTGGTGACAAGGACTGCTGTGGACGTCTAACTGGATACACGACACCAACTACAAGTTACCTTCTGCTGAAGTACGGAAGTCGGAAGACTGAATTATGAGGACATTACTTCGGTTGTTTTGAATATTGGAGTTCACTATGCCGGGGAAATCCTACGGTACTTAATTGGGCTTAGCTTATGAATATGGAACTGATGTAGTTAGTTGTTGAGTTTGTCGGGAGATTCCTCCCCATGAAGCAGGGTTTGCGCCCTTGTGGCCAATTCCCTTCAACGGGACGGAGCGAGAACGTTTCTTTGAAATGGCCAGCAGCTTCAACACCTATTACTGGCCAGAAAAAGGGAAGGAATGGATACAGGATAGACAAGATAATCAACAGGAGAACAAGGTTATATGGATATCAATCAGCTCGATATTAATTAATGGACGTTGCTTCGTGGGATGGTCTTTGCCAATCGATTATTTAACAACTCACAATGTGCCTCGTTTGCCTGCCGCTACTCAAACAGCTGGAAAGTGCTGGTGCCGAAAACAAAGGCCGGGTCAGTGAATGGGAAGGAGTAGCTGCAGAGAGAATACTGACTTATTGCACCGTAACCTTTGCAACTCTGACAGGTGCTGACGATTAGTAAATGGCACATACTGGATACCCGTCGTTAACCCTGGTAACGTCTGAACTGAACTGGATGTTGCTACCCTGGATTTGCGGTACCGGCGGTACTTCGCTCCCATGACTCAAACCACCCCGCCCATCCGCGAAGGAAGAGGGGGATTACGCTTACAGAAACGTTCCGGATGCTTACTTTTCCTACGCCTGCGGCAGGGAGAACAGCTCAAGGACTGACGCGGGTGGATTCATCCCACTAAAAAATGAAACGGCCTTAACTCCGGAGATTACGTAATTGAAGAGAAAATAATTATCCGCTGATATATTAGCTGCAAGCACAATGGTTTTACAAAATCGTATGACCCTAAATTTTGTGTTCGGAGTCACTTATGCCATCACAGGACACACTGGGGTCTGATATTGGTGTTAATTTTAAATGTTGTACGGGTTATCCGACGTACCTGCGCCTTAAGGCCATGGTTCTGCCCCGGACACGTGGCAATGTTTACTAAATTGAAACTAGCATCTTTTGACTCCTAATGTGATGAAAACGCGTGTTTAAACCGATTAATGAGGAACTTATTGTGTAAATGACAATTTTGTGTAAATTGTGGGAACAGAGGCTTCAGGCCTGCTGATCTCGTGTGATTAGATTCGGCGTATAAATTTGAACTGTAACCTTGCCTTGGCGGACTCGCTGTCCGTCCGTTGGAGGGACGGCTTCCCGTGGTAACTCAAAATGAAGGATACAGCTGGTTTTGAGGTTTGATCGGCACAGTGAAGGAACCCTTCGGAAGCAGCGATCATAATATGACAGAATAGAATTCATCCTGCGGTTTGAGAGGGAGAAGCTAAAATTAGATGTGTCCACATTATAATGGAATAAAGGCAATTCCAGAGGCATCCGTTGGGATCTGGGGAAGGTTGATTGTAAGGGGACAGTAGCAGGTATGGTGGCAGAGCAGCAATGTCTGGAGTTTCAGACAGCTATCAGAAGGGGTAGGACACATTCATCTGCAAGAGGAAATAATCCACAGGGGTAATACAGCAATCACGTGTGACTGGAGAGGCAGAGGCAGCATAATAACAAAGGACATGCGATACAACAGCTCAACAAGTGTGCAAGACTAGAGGAGTGGAAAGTTTTTTTTGTTCTAAAACAAAAACTAACACAAGACAATTAAACCAATAAGGTGGGGAACATGAAATGAAGGTAAACCAACCAATAACCTAAAAAAATGATGCGCATTAGACAAAAATTAGAGAGTGTCGGGAGGTACATGATAGAAAACGCACACGCCCGTACGTTTTCCTGAAAGGGAAAACTCTCCTGACTATTTGAAGAAGTAACAGTCAGTATAGACAAACGAGATGTTATTTACCTACATTTGCAGAGGCCTTTGAAAAAGCGCCGCACATCAGGTTGCTGAACAAGATCAGACCTGATGGTATTGCAGGAAATATTACAGTGGAGGGAAGGTTGGCTGACAGACATTGAGAAAGGAGTCGGAATAAAAGTGGTCTACCTGGTAGGCTGCCAGTGAATAATGGTGTTCCGCAGGGGTCTGTATTGCGATTCCTGCTTTTCCTGTATAGGCCAACGATTTGGATGCTGGAATTGATTTTTTTTGTTACCAAGTTTGCAGAAAATGAAATAAATCGTTTGAGGAGCAGATAGTTTTGAGAAAGCGGGGAGCTTTCAGGAGGCTTTAGACACATTCGGAGAATGGGCAAACGTAGGTATATATATATAAATATATTAAATTCATCAAAGTGTATATATACACACACACGCGCGCACACACACACACACACGCGCGCGCGCGCACACACACACACACACACACACACACACACACACACACACACACACACATACTGAGCACTGTGTGTTCATGCACTTTGATGAAATTGATAAAAGCGCAGACTCTTTTCGAAACTGGAGAAATCTTTTTTTTTAAAACCATAGTCTTTGGAGTTTTTCCTCAGGTTTTCCTGGAGGTTAACCTGTAGGTTGATTCGGAAGTCAGGAAGATAAACACAAACAACACATTCATTTAGAGAGTAAAATAATAAAAGAGCAAAGATCTGATGCTGCGGTTTTGTTGGTGAGACGGTACTTGGAAAATTGTGATAGGTTTTGTGCCCCTTGTGAAAAATTGAGCTAATATTGAAAAGGATTCAGAGGAAATTCACGAGAATAATTCCTGGAATTAAAGGGTTAACTTACAAGGCAGGTTTGATGGCTTCGAGCCTGTACTAGTTTGAGTTTAGAAGAATGAGAGTGGATTTCATCCAAAGTTATTGAACATCAAAAGCCCGAGATAAAAGGGATATGGAAATGTTGGTTCCAATAGTGGGTGAGTCTGGGACCAGAGGGTATGTCCTCAATTGAGATCTGTAAATAGCAACAGCAAAGACTGACCGTTGTGCTTCATCCGGGTTTCTTTGTCCATACCGAAGTAAGAACAGAACGGCTTCCGAGATACAACAGATTCCCGGAGCCACTGAACGATGAATCACCAGCCCAGCATTTCCATGTAAATTAAAATGCATGCTGCTGTTAATTACCAGAGACAGAGTATACACCGACTGAGATGTGATATTGCTTTAAATTGTTTTACTTCATACATTGTGAAATCATTGGACTTTCAAGGAACGAAACCTGAGACAAATTTTCACTGCACTTCGGTAGATGTGAGATTAATACTTATAAAGCAGAAATAAACCCAGACAGAAGAAAGTCTGGATAGAAAGTCCGGTGTCAGCTGCAGCGACACACCCTGAGGCTCAGGGCATCACAATTATCGGCAGAAAATAGGCAGTTTTAATCTATTGCAGGCAAGACTGGCGTCTCAGGTCAGGCAGCAAAGACGATTATAAAGGATACCGAACACAGAGAACATCGGATTTTTTTTTTTCAACGGAAGATTTTGCGTCAGATCCGAAACACGACGAAATCACAGAGTCTGACAACACAGCCGAAGTGTCTGGATGAACATTTAGGACATGGAACTGGTATCATCAAGTTCCAAGTCAGTGAGAATTGCTGATGCCGGAAGTGGTGTGACAACTTCTCGTACGTTTGCGAACCCGTGATATGACCCTGTCTTCCGTCAGCGGTTCGGGCAAGGCAACTGAGTGTGGGCGGCCTGATCAGTCCAGGGACTGTGACTCCCGCACGGTGGGAAGTCTTCCTTAGATCTGTTCCTCGTTACACCGCGGGCGGATGGAAATGGAATCGGGTTAATATTGTCAAATAGACCGAGATTCTGTGAAAATCTTCTCCTGTGTACTGGTCATAAAACTCAAATAATTATACAGAGCAATGAAGTAGGTCAGGATAAATAATAACAATGCGGAGTAAAGTGAATCATCTACAGATGCAGTGCAGAACAGGTAGACTAAAAAAAGAGGAAAATCACAGCCAAATAGACTGGGAAGTGAGTACTCGCGAATCATCAACAATCAGCGGAGCAGGTCTCGACGAACCTGGGGTTTCATTTGCCGTATTTTTTGTTCCTTTTCCAAAGTTTTCCCGATCTTGATTGCAAGGAATATCGGCGAAACAGAGTGACGAATCATGTGGCGATAGTAGATCGGCTGAGTATCGAGTCGAACAAGGAATACGCCGGACTGTTGCCTGCGATGCGGGAAGAATTAATCCAGACAGACCGAACTAATCCATGCAGCCCCCCATCCGCATTCCTGTCCAAACTTCTCCGAAGGGTTGAAATCGAAATCGCGTTCGCCACTTGCGCCGGCATCTCGTTCCACACTCTCACCACCCACTTGACCTTTCACACTTAACCCATGACTTC
Organism: Hemitrygon akajei; assembly: GCF_048418815.1. Lineage (NCBI taxonomy): Eukaryota > Metazoa > Chordata > Chondrichthyes > Myliobatiformes > Dasyatidae > Hemitrygon > Hemitrygon akajei. Next base: position 16,121,524 of record NW_027331919.1, read on the forward strand.
TAGTTGTATTCCACAAAAACCGGTGGAAAAAAAAGAGAACTGGTTGCATTTACCCTATCTATACTTCTCCTAATTGTGTAAACCTCCCTTCATGTCCCCTTAATCTTCTACGTTCTAAGCAATAAATTTCAATCTATCCTTATAACTCGGGTCCTCCAGACCTGTCAACACCCTTGATTATTTTCTGTACTCCATCGATCTTGTTTACATTAATCCTGTAGGTAAGCGGCCGAATCTGTACTCGGTACTCGAAATTAGACCTCGTTAACGCCTTATTCTCGCAACAAAAAGAACCAGTGGATATTTTATTACGGCCCTTATTTGCTCCCTGAACTTGGTCTGGGTGACGCAGTATATACAGGGAACGGTGCCCAGAGCAGGAGGAAATTGCCAGAGATGATCAGCAGTAAAACGAGGGATTTCCTGCGAGTCTCCATTTCAAGGGTCCCTGGCACTCTGTCCCTTGTCAACACACCGGAGTCTCCTGCGCCTTCTGCTGGTGACTAAAACATGTCTGGCGGTTAATCCATTCGTCAGGAGATCCAGCAGGAATGGGATTACGAGGGTGAGGATGTAATTAAATAAGTCTATTAGCCTCAAGATATATGGGGACAAAGACCCGGAAGGCTGGCAAATAAATGAAGCAATCATCAGTGTATAATAACCTGCGAGTCGAAAATACCAGTAAATGTTCCTTAAACAGCTGATCACCGTCACTGTCCCCAGAATCAGAGCCGCTGTTTTCCTGGTAAAATATTCCGTTTTCAGCTTTTGGCAACATATGGCCACAAATCGATCAAATGTGAAAGTGACGGTGAAGCAGAAGGAACAATCGGTGGCGATGTGAAGCAGGACGGCATGTATATTACACACGGGTGTAGACAGAGACCAGAAGTAAACATCGAATGGCGCGTAACTATTCGGAATCTTGCTTAATATGAGATCCAGGACAACGACCAGAAAATCCGCTGCTGCCATGGCAACCAGGTAGCGAGTGACAACTCTGGAGAGACCACACTTTCCTCTGGACAAGATTAAAATCGTCACCAGGTTCACTGTGAGAAGCATAAGAAAAATCAGTCAGTACGCATCAGGAAGCGTTCTCCATTCAATGGACATATAATATATCTCGTGCGTTTCTGTGCTTAGTCATGTTAGAACATCATTGCAGCTCGGGAGGTATTTAATTTTAGTGAAAAGCAATTATTATGTGAAATCAGTGAAAAGTCGGGCAGAATATTTGCGGACAAATATCACCCAGGAAATGGCATTAAATATCAAAGATAACGATCACTGATGATTGGACAATTTCGTACATGTTGAGGGAATAGAGGTAGTAGGGGCATTAAATACTAACTCCTGTGAAACGTAATTGCCATGAAATAAATGTCCGCAACACTGACTCTGTTCTGATCAAAGACAGGCTCCTGCCCTTGATCATGATAAAGTAACGTGCAAAAGTCTTAATATAGCTGGGTTGCCTAAGGCTTTTGAACAGGGCCACCTTTCTCAACGTACAGCGGAGAGCGCGTTTGAGAATCTGGCGGGAGCAAACGCTGTTGGTAAAGGGGAGTGTGGAGATGTGGAACAGTGGCAGAGGAGGACTGCCGGGACGGGTTGGCTTGGGTGCAGACACACCCAGTCCTGAGTCACTGGGCAAGGTCATTCTATTCCAAACAATTGTTTATTGATCATTACAGAATGTCTCTATAGTGCTTCCCGCTCCGGCCCTCTATCTTCTCCTTTTCCCAACCGTGACTTCCCTCTCCCTGCTCTCTTCCCACTGTCAGTCAACATCAGATCAGGCTCATCATCACCCTCTCATGTCAATGAATCAATTATTTTGTTTGCAGTAGTCTCACAGTGCAATGCATAAAATTACTGTAGTACAGTACTGTGCAAAGGTCTCGAGCATCCTCTCTATCCTATGATAGATCCTATGCTAGCCCGATGCGTTAACCAAAAGTGTTCTGTCACTGATCATCCTGTCAGCAGTAGTTCCGTTGAATTCGCTCAATGAGCGAGTGTGTCAGAGCTGCGGTATCGAACCAAGTTTCACACGACCCGTCAACTGATACAAAGCAGCCGAAATAAAGCTTGGAGAAACTGGTAGACTTTCCGGAAAGCTGAGTGGAAGAGCCGACCTTACTGCATCAAATGATGTGATCACAGACCGAGGGTTACCTGCTCAGATCGTACTCACTCGGAATAATTCCTGCAAGGTACTTTATCCCCTTCAGAAACACCTTCCCGTATTAGCGGCATTCCCCTCATTCTTATGCATTTTATTCCATTCCTGACGAAATATTATTTAGCCGCAGCTGTGATCCCCTTCCAAAGTAGCACAGTAAGAATATCGTGGCCTATTCGCAATCTTACAGTTTGCAAGTCTGTTATCAGTTTTGAGCAAGGATTGAGTTCACAGCTCAATACAAACTCCGATGATAACAAAACTATCAGTTCAGGACATTTTTGTAATGCAATCGGAGAATGCAATCAGTTTTAGGCGACGACTACCGTAAATCACTGAGTCAAATGCGCCCGCCAAATATCAGTAAAAACATTGGCATTCTACAAAAGTTGAGTTCCAGTCGTAGATATAACTATGATACAGCCAACATGGTGAGGAGAAGCATGAGTCATCACAACATTTTAATGGAGGAATAGTGGAAATTGTGAACGCTTTCCTTTTGATGAAGAACATTTAAACGGATTTCAAGGAATAATTTCAAACTTCGAGCAATAACGCCGAAGCTTATGTTGTTGATATGAGGATTACTTTTTTTTTTGAAATGACCAGAGAATAAGAGAGGCGGGAGGATTCAAAATAGCTTAACTTTTTGAGGAGAAGACACATAATGGGCCGTTTCTCTTTGCTTTCATTATTACACAATTCCACGATGGGGTCAGAGTGACAATCTAAAAGGGAATCAAGGGAAATGAAATATTTACTTTGGTGGAGACAGGAAAGGACAATGGGGAATTTCGAAGGGGCGGAACAGTTGATAAGTTTAGATATTGTGGGGATGGAGCTGCAGTGGGACCAATGCCAATAGAGAACCGCCAGGAAAGGACCGGGGGTTCTCTGGACCTCCCGAGAGTTTAAGAATAGACAGCTGGCCCTGGGAGAAGTAGAACGGGGGAATGATCTGTTTATGACATGGTTGGCCCGTACGAAGCTTCAGTACGCTTGTGGACTGTCGCTGTTGGGGAGTGACCCCGGCGTGTAGATGACACAGTCCGAACAGTTGCCTGCAGGAATAGTGCGGATTTGGATCTCAGATTACACTGACCATCGCAAATAGACAACAGTGCAGTTGTCTCCGGGAATATTGCCGATATTAAGATCAGATTAAATTCAATGGGAACACAACGCGAGAAGCACCTTGATTCAGCACCAGATATTCCCGAGGCGAGTATGGTGGAAACAAAAATGAAGCAACGTCTACAGATGCAAAATATCAAAGCCTTGACCCTAAACTAATTCGAGCAAAGATTGAACACAGTTTGCCGATCAGATCATTGACTATTACACTGGAACATTTCTAAAAGCCACAGTGAACAGCATCGGTTGCAGATTTTAGAGTGCTGAAGATTTCATATCTGGTGTGTGACAGTAGCAATAATTTCAAATTCGTTTTACACATTAGAATGAAAGGAATGCAGTTAAATATAGGTGCATAATTAAGCTTTGGAGAGAGATTCACCTAGAAGAGCAACCATATCGAGGACGGGGTAGTAAATCACCCGAATTACTTTTATTGCATACAGGATTCGAAAATGCAAGGTTATCCACACATCATTTGCAAAGAGAAATTCAGCAGCCGAGAGGGGATTCTGCCGAATTCCTGTTACATTCCACACTGCTGTTCGCAGACTCTGATCCATTCCGGAGCCAGCAAAGCTTCTTCCCCCAAAGTATGTCCTCTCTGTCCCGCTTGGTGGGTCCTCCAGTCGCTGTCAGTGCCGGGGCGGCTGCTCACGTTGACACTGAGAGAACTCGGTGAGTCGGACGGCTATTAATATGAGAGAGAAACTCTCTTGTGACGTCGAAATCCTGCGTGGAATTTACATTATTTCTATTCTGTAAAATGAGAGATGCAGTTAACCCTTTTTGCATAGCAGCCGAGATGCTGGTGTGGGAATGTGCTTTTAAATAATTTCGATCATGAAAGTTGTATATATCCATAATTTGTTTAGAGACAAATTCAGCAGATTTAGCAAAGTATTCATGCGATTAAGCGGATGAACACCCTTCATTTGGATTGCTCGTGTTTGTGGCTCTACCATCTTTACCCTGCTGAAGCATATATTAAATGCAAATCATAAAACAGTTACACCCACCTGATCGTTCCATGCACTTAACTGAAGCAGCTCCCCATCCTTCCTGAGTAATTGTCTGCACTCACCCTGTCCTTTGGTGCATGACTCGTGAGGATCTGGTCAGTGATGACTCTGCAGAAGCAACAAACTCATCTGTGTGGTCAGTGATAGACCGGAAGCGGCAGAAACACCGCTGGCCTGGTCCGTGTACTGAGGGGAGTGTTTGGGCAAATCCCGAAGACCGTGGTTCACATCTCTCCCCAACTGCAGAACTCTCTTTATTCGAACCCTGAGACATTTCTCTCCTATGCGAGTGACAGCTGGATTTATATTTCATTATAAGATATTTTGAATAATTGTACGCCTTTACTGGTTAACATTTGGTTAAACACTCCCTCTTTGCATCTTGTCCGATGGTTCACCTTTCAGTGTATTTGACGGACGGGTATACTCACAGAAACACCGAGAACGATATTTCAAACGTTGTGCAGCTGTATACGGAATACGTGGAAATTTAAAACCTTGGCTCCTTAGTAACAAATATTGAAATGAGCAAAGTTCTAGCCTCACTAGCATGTGATTGCAACCCTGCCGGTCCTGTCCTTCAACTTTGCACCTAACTCCTAAACTCTCTTTGCAGGACTTCCTCCTTCTTGCATGTCCATGCCATTGGCCCCTACATTGGGTTGAGTTTGCTAAGTGTATTCAAAAGGTTTCCAGGGACAATATTTAGATAGGTCTGCAAGAGGAGAAGGTGTATTGATCTTGTATTGGGAAATGATCCCTGGTCAGTTGTCAGGTCTCTCCGTGGGGCAGCATCATGGAGTTAGTGATCACAATTCCATCTCATTAACCAGAGCAATGGAGAATGATAGGAACAGACATGGTAGGGAAACGTTTAATTGGAGTAAGGGGAAAATATGAGTCTATCAGGCAGGAACTTTGAAGCATAAACTGGAAGCAGATGTTCTCCGGGAATCGTACGGAAGAAATTTGGGAAATGTTCAGGGGATATTTTTTGGTGTTCTGCGTAGGTATTTCCCAATGAGACATGGAAAGGATAGAAGGGTACAGAAACCGTGGTGTAAAAGGGCTGTTGAAAATCTAGTCAAGAAGAGAAGTAGTCAAGAAGAAATCTTCAAAAAAAAAGCTAGATAATGATAGAAATCTGGAAGATTATAAGGCTAGCAGGAAGTAGGCTAAGAATGAAATTTGGAAGGGGCCATGAGAATGCCCAGTTTGACAGGATGAAGCAAAACCTCAAGGAATTCTACAAGTATGTGAAGAGCAGGAGAAGAAGTCGTAAAAGATTAGGACCAATCAACAGTGACAGTGGGAAAGTGTGTATGGAACCGGAGGAGATAGCAGACGTAGTTAATTAATACTTTGATTCAGTATTCACTACGGAAAAGGATCTTGCCGATTTTAGCGATGACTTGCAGTGGACTGAAAAGCTTAAACGTGTACATATTAAAAAAAGAGGATGTTCTGGAGCATTTGGAAAGCATCAAGTTGGATAAGTCGCCAGGAGCGTACGGGATGTACCCCAGGCTACTGTGGAAAGCGCGCGAAGTGATTGCTGACACTCTGGCAATAATCTTTGCATCATCAATGAGGACGGGAGAGGGTCCGGAGGACTGGAGTGATGCGGATGCTGTTCCCTTATTCAAGAAAGGGAGTAGGGATAGCCCAGAGGTTAGTAAGTTGATGGTGAAGGTCCTGAGAGGAAGGATTTATGAACATTCGGAGAGGCATAACTGATTACGAATAATCAGCATGGCTTTTACAAAGGCAGGCCGTGCCTTACGACCCTGACTGATTTTTCTGAGGATGTCGTTAAACGCATTGTTGTAGATGGATTTTTATCAAAGTAAGGATGCTTGAGATCGAAGGGGGCATTACCTTGTGGGTTCAGATTTGGCTTGCACACAGAAGGCAAAGTGTGGTTGTAGAACGGTCATATGCTGCATGGAGGCTAGTGAACAGTGGTGTGTCTCAGTGATCTGTTCTTGGTTCCCTACTCTTTATGATTTTTATAGATGAAAAGGATGAGGAAGTGGAGGGGTGTATTAGTAAACATGCTGATGACACAAAGTTTAGGGGTGTTGTGGATAGTGTGGATAGTTGTCACAGGTTACAGCGGGACATTGACAGGATGCAAAACTAAGCTGAGAAGTGGAAGATGGAGTTCGAGCCATATAAGTGAGAGGTGGTTCATGTTTGGTAGGTCAAATGTGAAGGCAGAATATAGTATTAATTGTAAAACTGCGGGCAGTGTGCAGGATCAGAGGAGTCTTGTGGTCCGAGTCCCTAGGACGCTCAAAGCTGCTTCGCAGGTTGACTCTGTGGTTAAGAAGGTGTACGGTGTATTGGCCTTCATCGATCGTGGGACTGAGATTCAGAGCCGGAAGGTAAGGCTGCATCTATATAGCACCCTGGGCAGACCCTACTTGGAGTACTACGCACAGTTCCGGTCGCCTCACTACAAGAAGGACGTGGCGACCATAGAAAGAGTGCATTACAGATTTACAAGACTGTTGCCGGTATTGTAGAGCTTGTCTTATGAGAATAGGTTGAGTGAACTCGGCCTTCTCTCATTGGAGCGACGTAGGATGAGAGGTGTTCTGATAGAGGTGTACAAGATAATAAGAGGCATGATCGTGTGGACAGTCATAGGCTTTTTCCCCAGGGCTGAAATGGTTAGCACGCGAGGGCATAGCCTTAAGGTGCTTGCAAGTAGATACAGAGGAGATGTCAGGGGTCAGTTTTGTTTTACTCAGAGAGTGGTGAGAGCGTGGAATGGGTTCCCGGCGATGATGGTGGAGGCGGAAACGATATGGTCTTTTTAAGAGACTTTTGGATCGGTACGTGGAGCTTAGAAAAATAGAGGGGCTGTGGGTAAGCCAAGGTAATTTTAAGATAAGAACATGTTCAGCACAGATTTGTCGGTCGAAGGTATACATAGAGTGCTCTATAGGTTTTGTATGTTTCTACCCTCAATCGCAGAGAGTGGTGTTGGCAGCCCAGCGCATCTGAGGATGAGAACCTTCCTTTCCGCAGTATAGGTACATCAGTAGATGAGTGAAAAGGGCCCGAAGGATCAAAACCGAGTCCAGCCACAACAACTATAATGTGTTTCAGGTACTTCCGTCTAGCAAGCGATACTGCAGCTTGAAGGCCTGGGCCAACAGGCTCTTGGAAGGCATCTTTCATCAGGCCATCATAGAACCATAGAACCATTGAACATTACAGCACAGAAACAAGCCTTTTGGACCTTCTTGGCAGTGCCGAAACATTTTTCTGCCTAGTCCCACTGATCTTCACCTGACCCATATCCCTCCAGACTCCTCTCATCCATGTACCTGTCGAAGTTTTCTTCACTGTTAAAAGTGAACCCGCATTTACCACTTAATCTGGCAGCTCATTCCATACTCACAACACTCTCTGTGTGAAGAAGCCCTCCCTAATGTTTCCTTTAAACTTTTCCTTCTTCACCCTTAACCCAGGTCCTCTGTTTTTTTCTTTCTCCCCGAGCCTCAGTGGAAAAAGTCTGCTTGCGTTAAGATATACCCATCTTAATTTTATATCCCTGTATCAAATCTCCCCTCAGTCTTCTACGCTTCATGGAATAAAGTCCTAACCTATTCGACCTGCCTCTGTAACTCAGTTTCTCAAGTCCCGGCAACATCCTTGTAAACCTTCTCTGCACTCTTTCAACAGTTACGATATCCTTCCTGTAATTCGGTGGCTAAAACTGCACACAATACTCCAAATTCGGCTCACCAATGCCTTTACAAACTCACCATAACATTCCAACTCTTATACTCAATACTTTGATTCATAAGGCAAACGTTCCAAAAGCTCTCTTTACTACCCTCTCTATCTGTGACTCCACCTTTTATGGAATTTCGTATCTGTATTCCTAGATCCCGCTGTTCTACTGCACTCCTCAGAGTCCTACCATTTACCTTGCATGTTCTGCCTTGGTTTTTCCTTCCAAAGTGCAATACCTCGCACTTGTCTGTATTAAACGCCATCTGCAATTTTTCAGCCGATCAGTTTGATCAATACACATTGATCTGATTGCATATCTGACTGTAGATTGTATGTCACTTCAAAACAATTCTGTATACAATCTTAGTGTGTAGGTAATATCCTACCAACTGCATGATAAATAGCAGCGGACCTAGCACCAATCCCTGCAGCAGACTCGTCATAGTCAAGGAATCAACTATCTACACTCTGGCCTCTTACCCTAAATCTGTGTTGGATTCAAGATTTTTTGGTTTGATGTGTCTGACTGAAAACTGGAAGACAACATACGAAACAAAACCACAACTGAAGAAACAAAAGAATGTAGTGACGGCAGTATTTCATGGGGACATAATCGGCACTTTGGATTTTCAGCACTCAGTTTCAGTGTCAATAGAATGCGTTGCACGCTATGGTGTTCAATCCAGTTTTCCTCACAAATAATAGAGCTGCCTGGGAACTTGCCGATCGATCACGTATTTTTCTGTCTACTTTTGTTGAAAACGAATATAATTGAGAAATGCTTGTAGAATTGTGACAGCTCTGGCTAATGTCTTTGAAGTTAAATAGACTGCAACACAAGTCATGGTAATGGAGTAAAGTGATCAGTTATTCACGAGCAGAAGCTCTGTGCTTCATACCGAACTGCTGATGTCCCATTTCAGCAGCTGAAACCGAGTGTCTTGCAAACTATATGTTGGAAACGTTCATATTATCATTTGTTTGAAAGTTAACAATCTGTAACATCCCTTGTGTCGACGAATTTATGGCACGGTTGGTGTAGCTGGTTGACCCTGATGTGACTGATGTCATAACCATACTAATTGCCTCAGAGGAGTAACACTGAATTGCATATAACTCTGTAAGTCTGATAACCGGTTGGAACTTTCCATATAGTTGGAAATTTCCATACAACTGAACGCTGCTTCTGACGGAATATGGAATATGCGGCGATCTACTACATCGCGGGCATTTTCTATCCTGCAATTGTAGCGATCGGTGTCCCTGGTAAGATACTGAAGCTCTATCATGCATGGTGCATGGTGCCATCGTCTTGTTTTTGACTTTTACTCAGCACAAATGCTACCCTCAGTTTCAGTTTCCATATCTTTCTGATATGATGATTTGTTTTTTCTCTTTCGTTAAATAAGTTGTTGCCGATATGTCCATAGTTTCATAGTCTTATCTTGCTCGGCTGTCTGAAACGACATTCGTCGCTATTCTAGATCGTCAGTTTATTTTTCAAATGCCCCTCCAGCCGAATATCGACACGATTATGGTTCCTCCATAATCGCTAAATTAGAACTCATGATTTGCACCCAATTAATTTCACTACAAATATACCCTTCAGCTGTTTCATCTTTAGAAATTGAAATGGCGTTGTTCGTGGGGCGTGCGTCGTGAGAATCAGATGGCCGGCTATAACCTGTCGGATGGTCGCCAACCCACGGCCACTCCGGTCCATTATTGTCCTCCATCCGGAGTGCACCGTCTGAAGCCGGCATAGATTGCATTTCTGTTGTTTGACTTCCAGAAAAAATCTATAGCCTGCATATCATTGGAAGAATGGTGGAAATTCAGACAGTTGTAACTACCGATAATTCTGTGTTGTTTTTATTTTCCTGGAAATTTCTTGTAGTTAATTTAACGGCGATTGTGATCCTATCTCGGGGAAAATGCGGACTCTCCAAATGCATCACCCGTTACCTGGTTGGAATGGCAACAGCGGATCTGATGGTGGTTATCGTTGCCGTTTTACTGGATGAGATCAGAAGAATCTACATTCAATCCAGATCCCTGCTCATCACTCCGGTATGTGCTCTAGCACTTGTATTTAGGGTTGCGACGAGAGACTGTTCTGTTTGGTTTACGGTCAGTTTTACCTTCGATCGTTTCATCGCGATATGTTGTCGAAAGCTGCGGGAACGTTACTGCACTGAGAGAGCAGCAACGGTGGTTATGCTGACCGTGGTTATAGTGAGCGTCGGGAGATGTGCCCCGTTTTACTTTGCCGTTGAACCTTACGTCATTATTGACAACATCCCGTGGCATTGCGCCCTCACATATGAATACAATACTTCACCCTTGTGGAGAGGATACGAATTGCTGGATAGCATTTTAACACCTTTGCTACCAATCGGCTTAATTCTAGTGTTCAATGGCTTAACAGTGAGGCATATCATTGCGGCCAATAGAGTCCGCAGAGGACTTCGGAACGGCAGTGAAAATCAGCAAGATACCGAGATAGAAAACCGCAGAAAATCGATGATTTTGTTGTTTGCTATATCAGCTAATTTTATTTTATTTTGGATCCCCTATGTAGCTCATTCCCTGAAATGGCAAACGCAAAACTATGATTATTAGGACAGATATTTCAGTTCCCCGGTATATATACTACAACAATTCGGGTTCATGTTGCAAATTCTGAGTATGTGCACCAATACCTGCATCTATACTCTGAAATTCAGAAAAGAGCTGAAGAATGGAATAAAGTATGTGGTTACGTTAAATGGCCGTCTGTGTTGATAACATCCACGTCCAATTGCGGACCTTTCTGACAAAACAGTTTTACAAACTCAGCGGAAGCTTATAATAAAACAGTTCTACAAATGAGTAGGTCATGAATCCAAACAATCATTTGCCTGGTCATCCTGAAATTGCAAAATCCACAGAAGGTTGTATACTTCACACAGCTGAGGTAGGAACCTGGGCAAATGTTCAATTCACTTTCGTGATTGTTACATTGTTTGACTTTCTCCAAACTATCGCAGAGCCTTGACAAAGACAAAGACAGCAATGGCTTCCGGACAAACCCGTGTTCAGATGATTGAAAATTGACAGTGTCGGGTTAAAGAGAGTAAAGTGAGTGCCATTGAAACACACGGACAGTAACACAGCTGCGGAAATGGAATAAACAGTCTATAAATTGTCTATTTATAGACAGTGATTAGAACTCAGAAGCAGAAAGGAAGCAATCACTCGCTTGGGACCCCGCACACTATCTCCAAATCAAAAAAAAGAAAGTAGAGTCAGGAAGAATCTGATCAGGACGTTGATTTTGGACAGGTGGCATATTAACACAGTTGTTGTCACAATCAAATTAAACTTCCCTAATATTCATTGGCACTTTCTCGGGATACAATGTTCAAGTATGATAGTATTTCTCAATAAGCTGGCAGGGGGAATAGAGAACCGTCTAGTCAGGATCTGGTACCAGAAAATGACACAGATCTCCTCGCGGGTCAACTGTTTGACATTTACCATAAGCATTCAGTGTGCTAGGAGTTGACAGTAGAGAATGTGTTTAATTGGTGCTATTAGGTATGCATTTGGAGCCGATTTTGGGAAATGGTGTGCTCCTTGAAATGGGCAATAAATGATTTGCTAATGGAATAGTTGATTGGCGTTCAGTGTAGACTTGTCTCACTGCAGCCAGGAACGGAAGGTAGGGTCAAATAACCCTGGTTGCCAAGAGATATGGAAAACCTCGTCAAGAAGAAGAGAGAAATATACTTAAGATTCAGGAAGAGAAGATCAGACATGGCTGCGGAAAGTCACAAGTTGGGCGGGAAGGAAATGAACTGAACTTAGAAGAATTGGGAAGGAACATGAGAATGCCTCTGAGTGTCTCATTAAGGTACATGAAGAACAAGAGGGTGACGAGAGGGTGGGAGGGACATATTAGGAAACATCTGGCTGGAGTGCAAGGAGGCAGTGAAGGTCCTTAATGATACTTTGCTTCGGTGTCAGCCGGTGAGCGCGACCTTGATAAATGTGGATCCGGCATAAAAAGACGGATACAGTGGGACATCCCTACGTTAGGATCTATGCCTTGGAAACTTGTAAACCATTAAAATAAACCATTCTATATTTATATATAGAAGATATGTACCCCAGGTAACTAGAGCAAGCGGGCGATGATACTACTGCGGTTTTAAACATGATATTTGTGTCTTCACTGGCCACAGGAGTATTACCGGGGAATTGGAGGATGGTGACTGTTAATTCTTTGTTCAAGAAATGCAGTAGGGATAGTCCTGAGACTTACAGGACATTGAGCCTTTCGTCAGGGTGGGCAAGCTCCCGGGGAGGATTCTTAGAGATGGAATGTATGCATATCTGGAGAAATGTATTCTGAATGAGAACAGTCAGCATGGCAGAAGGTAGTATTACTGCTAAGACTCTAGGCAGTGTGGAGGATCAGAGGGGAATTGCGTCCTAGTCCATAGGACACTCAAAGCTGCTGACAGTGTGGTTAAGAAACCATACGGTGCATTGACTTTCATCAGCCGTGGGATTACGTTTAAGAACTGAGAGGTAACGTTACAGCAATATAGGATCCTGGTCGGACCACACTTGGAGTATTGTGCTCATTTCTGGACTCCTCATTACAGGAAGCACGTGGAAACCATAGAAGGAGTGCTGAAGAGATTTACCAGGATGTTTCCTGGACTGGGGAGCGTATGAGAATAGGTTGACTGAACTCGTTTTTTTTTCTTTGAAACGAAGGAGGATGAGACGTGACCAGATAGAGGTATATGAGATGATGAGAGGCATTGGTCGTATGGATAGTCAGAGGCTTTTTCCCAGGGCTGAAATGGTTGCCACAAGAGGACACAGGTTTAAGGTGCTTGGAAGCAGGTACAGTGGAGATGTCAGGGATAAGTTTTTCACGCAGAGAGTTGTGAGTGTCTGGAATGCTCTGCCAGCTGCGGTGGTGGAGGTGGTTACGATAGGTACTTTTAAGATTGGAACAGGGTGTGGTGAAGTCGAGACGGTTGATGTCCCTTAGGCAGTTAGCAATGAAAATATCCAGAGCAGGCAGAAGACCAGTGCCTTGTGCCCAAGAAGGGGAAGAGTTTTGAAGACCGGAGAAGGGTTAATCGGTGGGGTAGGAAAATCCTTGCCAAAGAAGTAAGCTCGGAGACGGAGCCGGCGGAAGAAGGGTTGTGTCATGGCGCACGCGGAACTCGCTGAGATATGGGAGCAGAGGAACAAAGGTAAGGCCCTTACTGAGGACAGAACGCTCTGCCTCAGAGAGTTGAAGGTCGGAGGGGATGGTGAAGTCCCGGCACGGATGAGAGCTGGAAAACAAGGGGGGAGTGAGGCTGGTAGTGTGAGTGCAGAGCGGAGGATTGGGGTGAGAGGAAGATGGAGCCTCTGAGGGCACAGGAGCTGACGCTGGGATCTGAGCGAGACGTGATTGCAGAGTGGTGTTGGGGAAATCGGGAGACGGGAGCTCCAATAGCAGCACGTGTTGACCTGTTCAACTTGCCCCTCTAACTCTTGTCCTCAGTCCTCGAACTCTTCCTTTCAAATTATCGCTGCACACTTTGAAGCTTATGGACATTTTAAAACTGCAGGTTGCTGACCAGAACAGCCCGCGATATTCTACCTACGGCCTCACCAAAGTGTTGTACAGCTTCAATATAGCGGACCAACTCCTGTACTCAGTGAACTGATTGTGAAGGTCAATGTGATTTGTGCTCAATGGAAGCCGCTTTCCTGTAGTTAACGATCTGTATTCACAGGTCATTTTTAAATACTGAACACGAAAGTGCAACTATTTAATATGTGCTTCTTAACTGGTTGTATCTTTCCTCACAAAGCAGACCACCTCACACATGCCTGTATTAAATTCCATCGGCCATGTTTCAACCCATTTTCCTGCCAGTCAACGTCAAGCTACAAGCTTGGATAGAGTACCGGGCTGCAGCAACGCCCTCAACCTAGCATTCGTCCGAATTGTTTTCTGATTCAGCTTTCTACATCGACATTTATGTCAGCAACATACATGATAAATAACAATGGACCTAACACAAATCCCTGCAGTTCACTTGTCCGAGTTAAATAACCAACCATCCACGCTCTGCCCATCCAGAAACGAACGTTCATCTCTCCGTCCACAAACCGCCGCTGAAGTCGTGAGGGCGCGTAACTGCTTATTATGAAATGTCCGTGGAATATAGCTCTCGATCTCGCCTAAATGCTCAGAAGAACATACGTTCAGCGTGTTCTATTGTGAAACATGCCATTAGCTGTTATTGTGACTTTCGTCATTCAAAAGACTCGAAATGACTGGAACGAGAGAAAGATCCCATCTTCCACTTCAATAAAGCGTACTCTATTACACCAACTAAGCTAATGTCCCGCCCTCAATGTCAGAAGTGAATTTGCTCTGCCGCATGTGACAAAACCAGTTTGAAGTTGTTCAGGATGATTGTCTGTGTTGGAAACACCACTGATCAGAAAACGTCCCATTTCAGCAGCTGACGTCAGATGTCTTGGAACTTAAATTGGCAATGCCCATATTATCTTTTGTTTTTAAGTTAGTAACTTGTTTCGTGCCTTGGCGAAACGACTTTCTTGCATGGTGACAGAGTGAGAAAACACTTTAATGTAAGCGTTTGTGTAACTGCTTGCTGCTAATGTGAGTGATGTAATAATCACACTATTGCCTCAGAGGAATTATTCTGAATTGCATATAACTCTGTAAAACCTGGCACTAGTCCATATGTACATTTACAACTTTGGTCAAACCAAACTCTGCTTCTTACAAAATACGGTATATCCAGTGATTTACTACATTTCGGACATTTTCCATCTTGCATTTGTAGCGATTGGTGTCCGTGATAAGATGTTGGAGCTGGCCACGATATGTGAGGTGCCGTCGCCTTGGTTCCACTACACAGTTCGGTCATTCACCCAGCATAAATCCCACCTTCGTGTGAAACCTGTACCACAATGGAGGATTCAAGCATCTGACGGTTTTCCGCAGACTGTCCAATTACATTTTGTATGCTATGAAAGTGTACACCTGAAACACATAAGTGGTTACCTCCTTACATATATTTACCCACTTAACTGATCAAAGTTATCCCTTCACTTCTTATTAATTCTCTCTCGTCACCTGAAACTAATGTCGATTAGTAAATGATTCTATAAACTTTTTGTTACTGGTAAGTCTGCAGAGACAATGCAGTATTATTAGTCTAGTCAGGGTGGGCCTGGCTAACCAATGTCACCATCATCATGGTCAGCAAAGACATTGCCAGTGTATGTGCAGTAATTGTTCTGAAAAAAAAGGAAAACAACAACAATAATAATGTTCTTCATGATGGGAAACCACAGTAAAATTCGGTTGTACAATATAACGCTCTAACCATCATTGCACAGTAAGTCATTCAGTGACAATACTATTCAATTCCCAGATCAGGACCATTGCCTCTCGCCACTGAATACAAATGGCACATGTTTACGCAACTCCCGATTCTGATTCCACTGACACGCAGACGAGTCCAGATTTAAATTAGAATCGATAGGTCATAATAACGAATGTGAAAGGACTTCAGTGTCTTCAGTGTCAGGACTTCTTTTAGTCTTACAATTAAAAATATGTGTCCGAAGCTGGGAAATGTCAGGAGGAAAAGGCAGAGTGTTGAAGAAGAAGGGTATCTCCTCTACCTGTTTTCATCTCTCACCTTCTAGAGCGTGTGCATATTCATCCGGTTGTGTTTCAGGTCACAGCTCATCCTGCAGAGAGCACTTTATTCTGTTTTTTTTTTGCAATGCTTTCTCTCATCCGAGCAATATTTACAAATTATTTCAAAGTCTTTAAAAAACTCTCTCAATCTTATGGTATACAGGCATACAACTGAGCGTATCTCGTTATTCTGCAAGTGTCGATTCATAATGGGTTAACTACATCTCACACTGACTGTAATCAATCTGACTGGTGATGTCCAATAATTCTCTCCTGTTGTTATACACCACTTGCTTGAAACAGCAAAACCATACACATTTAATCGCTGGAAACAGCACATTTTGAAAGGCTAAGTTTACGTAACCTATGTTTACATGTGTACAAGGTATTTTAATAGTTATATTCACTATTTTATTCCTGGTATGAGACATGAGTGGAAATCTTATCGGTGGTGTAATGTTAATGAAAGCTTGCCATTCTCATGTTCCCCGGTGGTTTCCATTATCTGAACCTACTGAACAAGTGCTGCACCTATTTTCGTCACTGCGGTTCTTTGTCCGCGAACCCACTGAACATTGTCCGGATTGTTTTCGTGCAGACTGACTAAACAAAAGAGTGTAACGGGACTTGCATATAAATAACACCGAATTTCATTTAGAACTACGAAAATAAGAATGTGCCGTTGCCTCGACATATAAGCACGGCCAAATCTGATGATAGAAACATAGGGTGAATATTTATCCTTATACGCTGGGTCGCACCAGATACGTATGAGTACGAAAATACTAACAAAAGCCAAGGTTAAATGTCTTTATGTCCACTGATACTGCGGCACTCTGATACATTGACCGTACGATATCTCCTCTGTGCTGTACAAACGCTATATATCAAGTTCATAACTATAAGCTGTACGAAAATTCTGTCCACATTACATAACCATCTCCTACTCTACATGGTACTATAAAAGGCACTATTGACTAAAAACATAGAAACATAGCAAACTTAAGGTGTGCAGAATGGGTCCTTACTTTAGAAATTCCCTGGTGTTACCCATAGCCCTCTATTCTTCTGAGCTCCGTGTACTTATTCAGGAGACCCTTTGAAGACCCTATCCTATCCGCCTCCACCACCGTCGACGGCAGCCCATTCCGTGAACTCACCACTCTCTGCTAAAAAACAACTTTACCCCTGACCTCTCCCGTGTACCTACTTCTAAGCACCTTAAATCTGTGCCCTCTCCTGCTAGCCATTTCAGCCGTGGCAAATACCATCTGACTATCCACAAGATCAATGCCTCTCATCATCTTACACACCTTATGTGATTTCACATTTGAAGTTTAGATTGTGCAGTTTGTAATTTTCGGATCTGTCTGCATTTTATATGCTGCAGGAGCGCGGCCATTGACAAACAAAGACACGGGCAACATGCTCTGATATCCAGCGACAGTGTGATCATTGATTACAGGTCAATGTCACTAACTGTATGATTGTGCCGAAGAAGATTTTTTGTAAAGAGGGGTATTGATATGATTTTATAGATATACATCCTGTTTTAGCGGTGGACATCATAAGGTTGGACAAGCTTGGGAATTACCAGTATACTTGGAGATGGTCTGAATAAGCAGTGATATTCTCTGTGTGAGAGATGGTGGGACTGAATCAGCTGTGATAATAACATTACGGTATTGATGGAACTGGACAAGCAGAAATATTATCTGTGTGAGAGATCGTGGGACCGAATCAGCTGTGATAATAACATTACGGTATTGATGGAACTGGACAAGCAGAGACATTATCTGTGTTGTCGGTGGCATGTCAGAGTAAACAAAATAACACCTGTGTTGTCAGTGATGGGCCTGTATACCCGCAAGGACGGAAATAACACCACTTTGTCTCCTCACAGCCCAGGAAGGGAATCAAATTATCTGTCTCGTAAACGTAATCCTTCTCAATCCGTTTATGTATATATCTGTCTACTAATACGGCTATCTATCTATTTGTGTGCACACACTGGCGATAAACTGAAAACGTCTTTCTTTGAAATAGTCTTGGTAGCAATTTCTGTGGAATATGCAGAATAATATCTAGAAAACAGATGAATACTTGAAATGATTGTGAAAATCGCGAAAGGTAAAATCCTGCAGGAATATCAATGCGTTATGTCCTACTTGATTTGTTTGTTTTATTTCCACTTCCTATTTAATTTTTGTTTATCGGTTTTGATTGTCCATCGTTTCCGACGATGGCGTAATATTTGAAATGAAGAATTTCCTAGTGAAAAAGCCGTTGCACTGGGACAGTTCCACTCTCTCCGTCACAAATATCTTGATCCCATGGCAGGGAAAATCGTCGAGATTGGAGACCATCTTGGCTGTAGCGGATAGCACCCTGTTCCTTGTTTTACCCTTCGCTCTCCATTAATCGCTGCAACACAGCATTCCGAGCTATCAGATCTTGTAGTGGATCTTCTCTGTCCCTTCCGGGATCAGATTCCCTTGTTAGGGTAAGGAATTCTCTCTCTCACCAGGTTCGAATGATCCCCGCTCCTCTCACCTGGTTCAGCCCGCCTGTCGAATCTGTGCACCAGTGCGTTTCCACAGTTGCATGCACACAGATACTTGGAACCACCAGTGAAAGCTGGATGGCAGTCTGGGACCAAATGTGGGGGAGCTGCCCTTGGGTGGATCACGACAAGCCCACGACCAGAAGTGCCAAACAAAATTTTGCTTATAACTTTTTTTTTAAAGGGAGAGTATTGGCGGTTTTATTTTGGCACGAAGCTTAACGTGCTAAATTTGAGAAATGTTAATAAATAACCATTTTTATAATATGATCAATCAGCACCAAATAATCAACAGTTCTTATCTTCGGTAGAACACACTGATTCCCTATTAAAATAAGGAAGGCTTTTGGAAGATAAGATAAAGTAATTTTATCCCTGTTCCTGAAAGTGGAAGGCATACTTTACCTGAGCCGTTAGTAATTCAATGCTTGTTGTAGTTGATGATAATTAGCATAATAAATTTTTGTGGTATTTATTTCATCAGTACGAGAACAATATATTCACACCGTCAATGAAATTAATTGTATTCGACGCAGATACACCACCTGAAAATTTTGCAGAACTGGCAGAACAACACATTCCAGCAAAAATTGTCGGGTCAGCCAGAAGCCCGTGGACATCTCCCACTGAGGACCAGACAAACCATCCTCTCACGCTTGAAGTTTGGCGCGGTCTACTGTACTTTCATTCAAATGACTCGAAATGACTAGAAGAAGCGAAAAAAAACATTATTCTATATCCCTCTCCTTCAATAAAGTGTATCCGATTTCACATGCGGAGCTAATCTCCACCCTCCATGCGAAAAGCGATTGTGCTCCACCGATGTGACAAAATAAATCTGTTGGAAGGTGATTGTTCATGTTGATTGCATGTGTTAGAAAGAACACTGATCAGAAAATGTCCCATTTCAGCAGCTGGAGCCAGGTGTCTTGGAAATTAAATTAGCAACCCTCATATTATTTTTTTTGCTTAAAAGTTAATACTTGTAATTTCCGTTGGGGGAGACGACTTTATCGCACAGTGACAGACTGAGAAAAATATTTTAATGTAATTGTTTGTGTAGCTGGCTGTTCATAATCCGACTGACACGATAACCACACTAATTGCCTCAGTGGAATTACGCTGTATTGTACATAATTCTGTAAAATCGATCACCGGTCTATATGAACATTTGGAACTTTCCGTAAACCTGAACTCTGCTTCTGACTGAATATGCGATATCCAGCGATTTACTACATCGCGGGTGTTTTCTACCCTACACTTATAGCGATCGGTATCCCAGGTAAGATATGGAGCTGCTCGCTATTTGTACAGCGACGTCGACTTGTTTCAGTTCCGCTGCATTGTTTGACTTTTAGTGAGCACAAATGCTACCGTCGCCTGAAACGTGATTCCAGAATTGAGAATTCAAGCATCTGATATGCTTTATTTTTTATTTCCCATACTTTTTCAATGTGATTTTTTTTCCTTTTTTCAATTATATTGGCGTCGTGTATGCCACACTTTGATATTTGACCTTGCTCGGTTTTATGAAGCGACAGTGGTCACTATTCCAGATTGGCAGCTTTTTCAACTGACCGGCCAGTCAAATATCGACACGCAGGTCAGTTTTTTTTTCATAATCACTACATTATAACGTATGTATTAATGCTCTTTTGTAATTTCAATTTAAATAAGCCCTTCAGCTGTTTCTGCTCTAATAATTGAAATGGCGTTGCTCATGTTGATATTTACTGGACAGATCCACAGCTCACCGGCAGGAAATCCGATGCCTCCTGTTCAACTGTCGGAAAGTCGCCAGTTCATTATGGTCCTCCAGCCGGAGTACAGAAAACATTGAATTTCTCCTTTACACTTCCAAAAAAAACATACCCTGCATAGCATTTGAAGAATAGTGGACATTCAGATAGTTGTAACTAACGACTATTCTGTTTTTTTTTTCTCTCTCTCTCTAAATTTCTTGTAGTTAATTTAACGGCGATTGTGATCCTATCTCGGGGAAAGTGCGGACTCTCCAAATGCATCACCCGTTACCTGGTTGGAATGGCAACAGCGGATCTCATGGTAGTTATAATTTTTGCTTTAGTGGAACAGACCAACAATATCTATGTTTATTCCAGATCCCTGCTCATCACTCCTGTATGCGCCCTGACACTTGTGTTTAGGTTTGTAGCGACGGACTGTTCTGTTTGGTTTACGGTCAGCTTTACCTTCGATCGCTTCATCGCGATATGTTGTCGAAAGCTGCGGGAACGATACTGCACCGAGAGAACAGCAAGAGTCGTTATGGTGACCGTGGTTATAGTGAGCTGCGGTAGAAGTGTCCCGTTTTACTTTGCCGTTGAACCTTACGTCATTATTGACAACATACCGTGGCGTTGCACCGTCACACATGAATATGCTACTTCTCCACTGTGGAAAGGAATCGAATTATTCGACAGCATTTTAACACCGTTGCTACCAATCGGCTTAATGCTCGTCTTCAATGGGTTAACAGTAAGACATATCATTGCGGCCAATAGAGTTCGCAGAGGGTTTCGGAACAACGGTGACAATCAGAAAGATACCGAGGTGGAAAAACGCAGAAAATCGATGATTTTGTTGTTTGCAATATCAGCTAATTTCATATTATTTTGGATGCCCTATGTAGTTCGTTCCGTGAAATGGCAAACGAAGAACTATTTTTATCTGGACAGATATTTCAGTTCCCCGGTGTATATTCTACAACAATTTGGGTTCATGTTGCAAATTCTGAGTATGTGCACCAATACTTGTATCTATACACTGACACAGAGGAAATTCAGAAAAGAACTGGAGAATGGAATAAAGTATGTGCTTACATTAAATGGTCATCTGTGTAGATAAAGCCCAGATTTAACTGCAAATCAGCGGGGTTTTCGAATAAAACAGTTTAAAACATCAGGAGGTTTGGCAAATATGTCATAAATCCAAACAATCATGTGCCTGGCGATCTTTAAATCGCAAAATCCGTGTAAGATTTCACAATTCATACAGTTCAAGTAGGAAATTGGGCAAATGGTCAATGAGCTGGAGTAATTGTTACAGTGGTGAATCAATTCCGAACTATCAGAGAGACTTGACAATCACAAGGGGAGGAATCGCTCCTGAATATTTCGGGTTCAGTTGTTTCAAAATGGACATTGCCTGCTGAATAGTGTAAATGGAGTGCCTTTGAAAAACAGGGAGAGTATGATAGTATCACCGCTGCAGAAAGCGAGGACACTGTAGAGGGATTTTATGTTAATGTCGGAAGTAGGAAGGGAGCACGCACTCGTTTGAGAGTATTCTGTACAGAGCTCCCATCACCAAAACGAAAATAACACACAGAGACAGTGACGAATCGTCAGATAGATCTTGGACAGGTGCGATATTAATGCGGATGTTGTAGCGGGCAATTTAAAGTTCACTAATATTCATTGGCACTTCCTATGGTTAAAAGGTTTAAATGTGACAGAATTTCTCAGCTGTGTCCAGGAAGGAGTTCTGCCACAATAAGAGGACAGGCGGACTAGCGAACAGTCTATCCCGGATCTAGTTCCAGAAAGTGAAAAGGGTCAGGTAACAGATCTCTCGGCAGGTCAGCATTTCAGAACGATAGAGCATAGCTATTTGTCATTTACGAATGCCTTACACAGGGATCGGAGCAGGCAGTATGGAATCTACTGAATTGATTATATTAGGTAGGAACTGGCTTACCAAGAGAAGGTCGATTGAGTGTACTCTGCCTGGAGGACAGTGAGTGGTGATGGTCCGTAAGGAAGGTATAAATTTCAATACAATTTACGATTATGTCTCCACTCTCCTATCACAATGTTCTGAGAGGCAGAGTTTAATTTGACCATTCTGCAGCACTTGGATAATTTATTGAATTCGGGCTGACGATGTGAACAATTTGCTGAATGACGGACTTGAACTTCAGGCTATCTAAACTGAACTCCCGTTGACATATTACAGGGCAGATGCTACGGTTACAACAAAACAATCTTTTCCAAAGGAATCCTGCAACTCATAATCAATATTCCAAAGTCTTCTGCAGCATCTTTTGGTGATCCCGAAATGCACCAGCTTCCCAAAATGCCACTTACAAATTCCCAATTAAAGTACACACGGATTTGTTTTAATGTCAATTTGCCTTTGAACAGTGGGTTCACAGAATAGATACACTAATATCTCCATCATTCTAACCTTGATTTCCCATGGCCAGAGTGGAATCCGTGTCTCCTTCTGAAATCAATACCAAAGCAAACGAACAAACAAACAAAAAATCACACAATCTAAATACGCAGGTAAGGCAAAACAAAAACCTAAGCTTGGACGTTTCTTCCTTCAGAACCGCCATAGGTAATTGCCGTGTACAGAATGAACAGTTAATTACCAGACTGAAAGTCCTTACTAAAGAACGAATTTGAAAATGGATGTGTGCGGCTGCGGACCCCACAACACTAAGATTTTATACAATTTCCGAAAGAGAAGCAGCCTCTGTAATGCACATGAGTTCCTGCACATTCATTTCATGCAAGGAAGCAGCCATTTGCAGACAATGAGATCCTATTGTGAAAAGGAGGATTAATTTAAACATTCCGTCAATACAGACCATACAAACACGTGACTGCCTTCCGCTCGTTCACGCACGAATTGCCTCTCTTTCCCTTTCAAGTGAACTTGGTATTGTGCAATATTTTATATTCTCAATGCATTCACACTTTAAACTTTGTTTATCTCCCAATCTCGTCATCTCTCCCTTCTCGCCGCAGCAGCTTCCTCCCGGTTCTCATCACTTTAACACACTTACCTTCTCTTTCTCTTTCCACTCCTCCCATCCATCACTACTCCAATTCTCTCCAATCTCTCACCTTCATCTCTCTATCACTCCGCTCTATCCACTCCTCCTTACTCAACTCTCTCTTTCTCTCTCCAACGCACGCCTCCATCTCTCCCATTCTCCTCACTCTCTCACGTTCATCTCGATCTTAACATCTATACTCTCCTGCAGCTTATCGTTCCTCCCATCTCTCTCCTCTCATAATGATCTTTTGTATGAACCATTCCCTTCTCCACGCGCTCATCCCTCCAGCTATTACTCTGTTCCCATTCCTTCACCTCTCTTCTCTACATGCATTTCTATCTCCATCTCTCCTCTGCATCCACTCTACATTCCTTCCACTGTCGGATCTCCATGTCCTCACTCTTTCTGCCCACATTGTGTCCTTCATCCCGTTCATTTCTGTAGCCCTCTCTCCTTTTTCTTCAAATTTCTCTGCTAAATGATCAGTCTGTCTCCTTCCCATTCATTTTATTTTCTTTCTTTCCCTATCTCAAGTCGTCATCACTTTATCCGTCTCTCGCTGCATTTATCCCACCCACCACTCCGCCGTTCCTCGTTACTCACAAAGCTTCATCCATATATCTGTCCCTCCATCTAGACAATCCACTGACTCTCTATCATTCCGCTTTCGCTTTCGTTCATATCTCTTCCACGTCTTTCCCTCTCTCTGTGTTCATCTCTCGTTCTCCATCTCTCCCCTCCATCACCATTCTCATCCTCTAACAAAATTGCCCATTCTTTTTTCTCCATCTCTTCCCTCCATCAACACAATCATCGTCCCAGGACTTTGCACACCTCCATCACCTCTCCCTTCGATCGCATTCTCTCCAATCTATCCCACTCTCTTTCCCTCTCTCCTCTTCAGTTGTATCCCATTTTTCGACCTCCCCAATTTCTACGCTTCAGCTGACTGGCTCTCTCACAAGCTCTTCACTCTAACCATTTTCACTTGCTCTCCACTCTCTCCTCTTCTCTACATTTTTTTTCATACAAATCGCCCTTGCACTTCCCTTCCCCCCTGAATCCTGAGGCGAGCCTGTCACCTCTGCTTCCCGGTTATGATAAAGCTGCCTGACTTTTCAGTATTTTCGTCTGTATGAACCACTCCTGTTCCCGTCATAACCCGACCTTTGCAACAACCTCTTTCTCTCCTCTTTCTCTTCCTGTAGATTCTCCTTCTCTCTGAGTATTGTGTTTTAAGGTGACTACAAAATATAATTTCCTTTGCGGGAGAGAGAAAGAGAGAGAGAGAGACAGGCAGACAGCGAGAGAGAGAGACAGACGGGCAGACAGACAGCGAGAGAGAGAGAGACCGACAGACAGAGAAAGAGGCAGGGAAGGATAGGGAGAGTGAGAGAGAATTGAGAGAGATCAGGTGGGGTATGTTGATCAGACGTGTTGATACTGAGGAGGAGGTGCTGTTGGGTCACAGATCATTCATGTAGTTAGTCCTTTGGGGGATCCAGTCTATTGGAGACACAGAACACAAAAGGCAAACATGCAGTTTAGATTGTCAGTAGGGTCAGCACACACTCAGTGACCTGAGAGCACTGTTCCTGTTCTGTTCACTGTTTATAGGTCAATGACTTGATGCTCTGTGAGCAAAGAACTCGAGGGACATGTGCCGAAATTCGTGTTTCTACACTAACTGTGCAGATCATCTGCAATAATGTACCTGCCAGGAATGGTGGGAACAACCGATCAGAGTGTTCAAAGTGTAACTGGAAGGAGAATTAATCAGCCGGTTTGTGGGAAGAGGGTGGGGAACGGAACAGTGTGAATATTGTACAAGGTGTGTTTGTGCAATAAGAACACACTGCTGTAAAATCGGTGGCAGTGTATTCCAAGCACATTGAGATGCCGGAGCGTAGCTCTGGATAATGAATGTGCAAGCCTGTACAAGGACACAGATTTATCAAAACCCAACACTGATGAAACAGCAAAGGACTATTCTAGATTTGCACTGTAACTGAAGTATAAATATCACCAGCAGTCTATTGTAAGGGCACGGGCCTTTATAACACCAAGCACGTACTGTAAGAACACAATCACAATGGCTGGCCCCAGACTAAGGACAGAGTTCTTTCCAATAGTCGGCACCATGCTGTGAGAATGAAGTTGTTCACTACAGCGGGTACCAGTCTGCCAGGGCACAGACGAAACAGTTCTGGAAGGCAGAGATTCGTATTCTGTACCGACTCTCATCCGGCTTTGTCTTGTTTATTCAGAGCCCTGGACATTCCCTGCAATTGAAAAAAAAAAACAATAATACAAAGCTCACTCAGTCCTACAAGCCCAATGAGTTGACTTAACATAGCACCAAAATGGAGAAACACCGATTCCAACAAACCCAGCACTTGCTGTGTGGAGAATGACATGAACAACTCCACATTGCACGGTGAAGACACGGCCCAACACAGACCATACTCAGGCCGCTGAGCCCAACAACCACCTGCAAAACTGGAAGAGCACAGTAGCTACCCAGTGTGGCTCCGGCACTGTAAATGCATGGTCAAACGCTGCTGCCCCTCAGCATATTGAGGAAGAAGAGGGATTACCTATGGTATAAACATAGCCTGCATACGAGGCTATACAATAGCAGTCAGCAATAGACTACACGGACAAGGACCCTAGCAATATCACAACCATCACTACCAGGGCTCAGACCAATAAAAATCTGAACATAGTGCAGTGAGCACATGGTGAAGCTAAACACTTCAAGGGTTGAGACCTATTTAACCCTGACACTGAATTACAATTCATGGGCACTACCAACAACTTCCCTCCCACCGGGCATTTTTCAAAAGGTAACGGAGAATTGATAAAGGGGAGCCTTGACATGCTGCGTGCCTCCAATTTCAAACGTTTTTGAAATGCCAGTAGGAGAAAGAGGAACAGAAATGTTGCAGGTTATGGAAGTTGTAAAAGCAGCAGCGGGGTGTGTGACAATAATTTCCCCAAAATTGACTGGGATACTTAATGTAGAATTTTTAAGGATCAGAATTTGTTTTCAGTATCCTGGAGAGGTTTGCCAGCGTTTACAGCTTATATATGTCATTTTCTGCAGATTTTGCCGTCCTGACTGGTCGCCTCATGGTCCGGTTTGGAAATAACAATGCTCGTTAGTGGAATAGCTTCTGATACCGCCAGTCCATCACAGGTACAGATCTCCCGACCACAGAGTACATCAACAAAGAGTGTTCCACTGGGAATCAGCATGCACAGTTAAATGCCCTTATGGTAGAAATGGTTAAAATAGTGCACATTTGGACAAATGACCACCCAGGAACCAGCTAGATTTAAGACTGCTGATGCATGTCGGGACTAACCTCCAATGATCGGCACAGTGCCAGAAATTCAAATACACAAGACGTTAACTCTCCAGGAACCAAAGCGGCAGATGCGTCTGGAGTGAATCCACAGCCCTGATAACAGGGAACAATAAGATTTTGGACTCTCGCTAAAAATAATTGACACCTCTTGAACAAGGTTGATTATGCAGCGACTGTGAGTTGCAAAAACAACGTCATGCAGTTTTTTTTTTGTCTTGCTGTATAAATACAGGCTATATATAACCTGAAAACCGGAGCTCTGATGGTGCTGGAGACTGCCGCAGACTCTCCATGACATCGTATCAATAAAACTCATAAAACGAAACTCGAAGTCGCTGTGGTGTTCTTAGCTAATATTTCCAGGACAGAATCTGACGACGAGGATGGGATCTCCATTAAGAGAGATCCGAATAAAGGCTAGCTAAAACGACAGGGTTAATTAAGCGCTGCTCTATCTGAAAGGGGGCAGCGTCCGAAGAACTACGGTACTGCTCCAGCAGAAAGTGGGGTTATTGCCAGCGACCTCCCTGTGAGGAAGGAAGGTAGTCGGTAACCGAGGGTCTGGCCGTTGACTGAGAATAAGCAAGGCGCCTACACGGCTGAGGCTGGAGGAAGTCCTGAAACAAGCGAGGACAGTGAAAGAAGCAACAAAGAAAATAAAAAGTAGGAGCATCCTTCAAGGTATGCAGACTAAGATTCAGTGAGCGCTCGTTGTGTACATTGTGTGTATAAAGAAACGTGCTCTCTTAACTGAAATTGAAATCCTGAAGAGGAAAGATGGAAGGGCCAAGCGTCGACCGGCTAGCGTTGATCCTGGCAATAAACCGAAGAGGTTCAGAAGAAAGACGAAGTCCTTGAACACAACTGCTGGTAGGAAAGAAGACCGCCAAATAGATTAAAACGATAAAACGGCACCGACGCGTAGTGAGTTTCCAGCTCCGGCTACGGGAGCAGTGACTTTTCCTTTTAGTCAGCCCAGGGGTGCCGAGGAGAAAAAGTGTTACAGCCGCGGGAATCAGATTGTTCAAAAAAAAAGAAAAAAGAACCTATGACCTGTCTAAGATTAGGGAATGGATATTTGGATTATTGGATTGATACGGGTGCCACTATGCCCTCTTTCACCCACTCCATGGACATCCCCTTGAGTGATACAATTGTTGAAACTACTGGAGTAGCTGATCTTTCTATGATAGAGCCTATCTCACTGCAAGTGAAGGGTATGCTATTAACAGATACCTTCTTTATATCTAAAACAGAGCCGCTTCGCCTGGTGGGTCGACAGACCCTTTGTAAAATAGGGGCAATACCACACTGTATGGCTGAAGGTATGTATTAGGATCGCTCAAGTGCTAAAATTAATGGACAGACTAGCAAAGGAAAGAATAGAACCCATGTTACACTGTTGGCAGCTGGATAGCAATCCATATCCTTGGCAAGTAGTGAATATCTGTCAGGATCCGGTCCGGTCCGGAATCCGCGTTCCGGGTTTCCATCCGGTCCGAGTGTCGGACTCCGGGTCTTGCAGCTGTCCCTCCCGGCCCCTTTGAGCCTGTTAAGGTCATCCTGGATCAAGGACGCACATTTGTGGCCAATTCGGCTGCAGGTGTTTATCAGGGCCGTAGGACGGAGACCGGGCGGGTGGTCGTTTTGTTCTGTACCCTGTTCTGCCCTGGTTGTCGCCCTGCTCGGAATCCTGCTCTGCCCTGGTTGCTGGGCTGTTCTGTATATGCTCAATCCGGTTGGTCTTGTTCCCCGACTTCTCTCCTGTGCGCTTGTCCCGCTGTTCCGCCTTATTCTCCTTGCTCGCGCTGCCACGCTGTCGGTTGCCTTTCCCAATTTACCAATGTACCCGGTGGATCACTGAAGTTTTGCCGCTTAGCCTGGACCCAGCTTACTACCCGTTGCCTCCGTCGGGCGGAGCCGGCCGGATTGCCGCTGCTGGCGGGGGTTCTGCCCCTTCCACCTATTGTTCAATAAGGGTTGTGTCCCGCACCTGCACAGGTGTCCGCGACTGGCTCAGGCCTCGGTGTTTTCCGCCTGGGAGGCGGCCCTGCCCGGGATCCATGCGGCCCGCCCTAGGGACTCCTACCCTTTCCTCCCCTCGATTCCTAAGGATTGTGCCCCCACCTGCCCAGGTGTCTGCAACTAGCCCTGTTTCTGTGTTCTCGCCTGGGAGGCGGCCCTGCCCGGGATTCCTGCGGCCCACCATGAGGAATCTGCCTGCCTGCCTGCCCCGAACTGTGGGATCAGCCTGCCTGCCTGCCCCGAACTGTGGGATCTGCCTGCCTGCCCCGAACCGTAGCATCTGCCATATAACCATATAAACATATAACAATCACAGCATGGAAACAGGCCATTCCGGCCCTCCTAGTCCGTGCCGAACTCTTAATCTCACTTAGTCCCACCTAACTGCACTCAGCCCATAACCCTCCACTCCTTTCCTTTCCATATAGCTATCCAATTTTACCTTAAATGACACAACTGAACTGGCCTCTACTACTTCTACAGGAAGCTCATTCCACACAGCTATCACTCTCTGAGTAAAGGAACACCCTTTTGTGTTTCCCTTAAACTTTTGCCCACTAACTCTCAAATCATGTCCTCTCGTCTGAATACCTGCCATTGTTGTTCCACTGTCTTCCCTGCTCGGGTATTGTTCCATTGAACTTTGGCCAGCTCCTCCCTCATAGCTCCATAGTTCCCTTTGTTCAGCTGTAATACTGACATATCAGGATTTTCCCTTCTCCTTCTCAAATTGTAGGTTAAAACATATCATATTATGGTCACTACCTCCTAATGGATCCTTTACCTCCAGGTCCCTGATCAACTCCAGTTCATTGCACAACACTAAATCTAGAATTGCCTTCTCCCTGGTAGGCTCCAGTACAAGCTGTTCTAAGAATCCATCTGGGAGGCACTCCACAAACTCCCTTTCTTGGGGTCCAGTACCATTCTAAATCTCCCAGTCTACTTGCATGTTGAAATACCCCATGACAACTGTATCATTACCTTTGCGACATGCCAATTTTAACTCTTCATTCAACTTACACCCTACATCCAGACTGCTGTTTGGGGGCCTGTAGGTAACTCCCATTAGGGTCCTTCTACCCTTAGAAGTTCTCAGTTCTACCCAGACTGACTCTACATCCCCTGATTCTAAGCCCCCCTCGCAAGGGACTGAATATCATTCCTCACCAACATAGCCACCCCACCCCCTCTGCCAGTCAGTCTATCCTTTCGATACGATGTATATGCTTGAATATTCATTTCCCAGGCCCTGTCTGCTTGAAGCCATGTCTCTGTTATTCCCACAACATCGTACTTGCCAATTTCCAACTGAGCCTCAAGCTCATCTACTTTATTCCTTATACTTCGTGCATTCATATATAATACTGTTAATTCGTTGCTTCCCTCTCCTTTCATATCAATTCCTATTTCACTTGGCCATACTGTATGATCTCTTCTTGAGCTTTCTACTCCATTGATTCTGTTGTCCTTTTTAACTTTTCTTATTTTCACTTTCCCTTTAACGCCATCCTTATATTTCCAGTTCATCCCCTCCCCCCCCCCCCACTACTTTGTTTAAACACATCCGTGTGTTTAAAAGTTTAAAAGTTTGAGAGAGCTATGGTTTTCAAGGGATATTGGAAACTTGGTTCGGAAAATGAGTGATCTGCTATTAATATAGGCAGCATGGAGTAAATGAGGTGCTGGAGGAATATAAAGAACGTAAAAAGAATCTCAAGAAAGAAGTTATAAAATCTAAAAGAAGTTATGAGGCTGCTTTGGTAAGTAGGTGAAAATAAATCCAAAGCACTTGTACAGATATATTAAAAGCAAAAGGATAATGAGGGGTAAAGTTAGTCCCTTAGCGAATCAGAGTGGAGCCAAAAGAGATGCGGGAGATTTTGAACAATTTCTTTTCTTCGTTATTCACTAAGGTGAAGGATATTGAATTGTGTAAGGTAAGGGAAACAAGTAAGGAAGTTATGGAATTTATTTTGATTGCAGAAGAGGAAGTACGGGCGCTTTTAAAGAGTATAAAAGTGGATAAGTCTCCGGAATCTGACAGGTCATTCTCTAGGACATTGAGGGAATTTAGTGTAGAAATAACAGGGGTTTTGACAGAAATATTTCTAATGCCATTAGAAATGGAGATGGTGCCTCAGGATTGGCATATTGCCTATGTAGTTCCAATGTTTAAAAAGGGTTGTATGAGTAAACTAAGCAATTATCGGCCTATAAGTTTGACGACAGTGGTGGGTAAATTCATGGATAGTATTCGTAACCTTTTCAAAGCATTCAATCGTTTTGTCAAACATGACCTTCCACGCACAAATCCATGTTGACTGTCCCTAATCAGGCTCTGTCTATCCAGATAATTGTATATTCCATCTCTAAGAATACCTTCCGTTAGTTTACCCACAACTGACGTCAAACTTACTCGCCGATAATTGCTAGGTTTACTCTTAGAACCCTTTTTAAACAATGGAACCACTTGGCAATATGCCAATCCTCCGGCACAATCCCCGTTTCTAATGACATTTGAAATATTTCTGTCAGAGCCCCTGCTATTTTTGGACTAACTTCCCTCAAGCTGCTAGGGAATATCCTGCCAGGATTCGGAGATTTATCCATTTTATAGTCCTTAAAAACGCCAGCAGTTCCTCCGCTTTAATCGTCATAATTTCCATCACTTCCCTACTTGTTTCCCTTACCTTACGCAATTCAATATCCTTCTCCTTAGTGAATAACGAAGAAAATTAACTGTTCAAAATTTCTCCCATCTCTTTCGGCTCCAGACATAGATGTCCACTTTCGTTCTCTAAGGGACCAATTTTATCCCTTACTATCCTTTGCTCTTTATATAACTGTAGAAACCCTTTGGATTTATTTTCACCTTACTTGCCACAGCAACCTCGTATCTTCTTTTAGCTTCTCTAATTTTTTTCTTAAGATTCTTCTTACATTCTTTATATTCCTCGAGCACCTCATTTACTCCATACTGCCTATATTCATTGTAGATCTCTCTTTTTCCAAACGAAGTTTCCAATATCCCTTGAAAACCATGGCTCTCTCGAACTTTTAACTTTTCCTTTCAAACCAATAGGAACATAAAGATTATGTACCCTGAAAATGTCACCTTTTAATGACATTTATTTCTTTATTAACTCCTTCCCACAAAACAAATTGCCTCAATCAGTTCTGCTATTCTGCTATTGTAATCAGTACTCCCCATTGAGAGTAGGGGAGATTCAAACGAGAGGACATGATTTGAGAGTTAGGGGGCAAAAGTTTAAGGGAAACACGAGGGGGTATTTATTTACTCAGAGAGTGATAGCTGTGTGGAATGAGCTTCCTGTAGAAGTAGTAGAGGCCAGTTCAGTTGTGTCATTTAAGGTAAAATTGGATAGGTATATGGACAGGAAAGGAGTGGAGGGTTATGAGCTGAGTGCGGGTAGGTGGGACTAGGTGAGATTAAGAGTTCGGCACGGACTAGGAGGGCCGGAATGGCCTGTTTCCGTGCTGTGATTGTTATATGGTTTATAAGTCCGTACGCATCTCCTCAAAGTTAGCCTTTCTCGAATCAAACATTTCAACCGTGGGTCCAGAGCTATCCTTCTCCATAATTATATTGAAACAAATGGCTTTGTGATCACTGGACCCGAAGTGCTCCCCAACACATACCTCCATCACCTGACCTATTTCATTCCCTAACAGAAGATCCAACACTGCCACTTCTCTAGTTCGTACTTCTATGTATTGATGCAAAAGCTATCCTACATACATTTTTCAAACTCCAAACCATCCGGCCTTTTGAAAGAATGGACTTCCCAATGTATGTGTGGAAAAATAAATTCTCCCACAAACACAAACCTGTGCTTACTACAAATATCTGCTGTTTCCTTACATATTTGCTCCTCCAATTCTCGCTCTCCATTAGGTGGTCTATAATACACCCCTATAATGGTTACTACACCTTTCCCATTCCTCATTTCCACCCAAATAGCCTCCCTAGACGAGCCCTCTAATCTGTCCTGCCAAAGCACCGCTGTAATATTTTCTCTGTCAGGCAATGGAGCACCTCCCCGCCCCCTTGCCCCTCCGATTCTTTCACACCTGAAGAAGCGAAATCCAGGAATATTTAATTGCCAGTCATACCCCTCCTGGAACCATGTTTCACTAATAGCTACAACATCATAGTTTTTGGTATGAATCTATACTCTAAACTCATCCTGCTTTCTTACAATGCTCCTAGAATTAAAATAAATGCATTTAAGAAATTCTCCACCTTTTACTCTCTGTTTATCACTAACGGTGCAAACAACTTTGCTATCTTCTTTTTCTTCTTTCTCCCCTACATCTTCAGTCTGAGCTCTCCCCTTCTCTATCACCTGCCTATCCTTCCTTACACACTGTCTGCATCTTTCTCTGTTTGTTAACTAACTTCCCCTCTCCCTTCAATTTGATTCCTAACCCGAAACATTTTAGTTTAAAGTCTCCCCAGTAGCCTCAGCAAATCTCCCAGCCACGATATTGGTTCCTCTGGGATTCAAGTGCAACCCGTCCTTTTTGTACAGGTCACACCAGCCCCAAAAGAGGTCCCAATGATCAGGAAACTTGAATCCCCGCCCTTTGCTCCAACCGCTCAGCCACGCATTTATCCTCCACCTCATTCCATTCCTACTCTCACTGTCGCGTGGCACAGACAGTAATCCCGGGATTACTACATTTGAGCATTTGAGCTATTCTTTTCAACTCCTTTCCTAACTCCCTATACTTTCCTTTCAGGACCTATTCCCCTTTCCTACCTATGTAATTAGTACCTATATGTACCACATCCTCTGGCTCCTCACCCTCTCACTTCAGGATATCTTAGATGCGATCAGAACCATCACGGACCCTGGCCCCACTGAGGCAATCTACCAACCGGGTCTCGCGACTGCCTCCACGGAGTCGCTTATCTGACCCCTAATTACCGTTCCCCCTATTGGTGCCTTCCTCTTCCTTTCCCTCCCAGTCTGAGCTACAGGGCCGGTTTCTGAGCAGGAGGCACGGCTACTGTTGCTTCCCCCAGGTAAGTTGCCCGCCACCTCCAACAGTACTCAAACAAGAGTACTTATTGTC
The DNA here is from genome assembly GCF_048418815.1 of Hemitrygon akajei. Classification (NCBI taxonomy): domain Eukaryota; kingdom Metazoa; phylum Chordata; class Chondrichthyes; order Myliobatiformes; family Dasyatidae; genus Hemitrygon; species Hemitrygon akajei. The sequence goes on from NW_027331919.1 coordinate 16,155,231, forward strand.
AGGGTACAGCCATTGGGGTACTCTCTAGTACCTGACCCTTCTCCATCCCCCTCCCAACCGTGACCCACTTGGCTGCCCCCGTGGCACTGGTGTGACCACCTGTCTGTAACTCCTCTCTACCAACTCCTCACTCTCCCTGAGCAGACGAATAAGACTAGTGATGTGCAAAAATTCCCTCATGTTGTTAATTACCGCATACTTGAAACAACAAATAACATGCACATTTATTCACAGCATACAACACATTTTTTTTGAAAGGTTAATTATACCTATATATGTTCACATGTATACAGGGCATTTAAAAAAATCACTGTTTTATTCCTGGGAATATCAGAGAACAATATATCGTTTCTGTACACGTGTAAGTGATGAAGGGTCGGCATTCTTATGTTTTCCGGCTGGTTTCTATTACCTGAGCCTACTAAACACACAGTGTACTTATTTCCGTCATTGAGGTTCTTCATCCGCGACCTCACTGAACAATGTCCGGATTTGTGCGGACTGACTAAATGAAAGAGTGTTCTAAGACTTGCAAATAAATAACATCGAATTTCATTTATATGAATGAAAATAAAAAAAAGTGTTTCGAAATATAAGCATATTCCGATGTGATTATTGAAAAAAAGATGAGTGAATATCTTTCCTTAACCATGGTCACTTCTGATATCAGTATGAAAATAACAACAATGATTTTATGTTACACTACTGTTTCGGTGAATCGTTGGGTCATTCACCGCGCATCTCAAATCTCACATTCACCGCACATCTCTCTCGTCTGGACTGCATAACAGTTAAAATCAAGTCCCTAACGATACGATATGTTGCACATAAAATCTGTCCACATCAGGTCGCCGTCTCCTGCTGTGCGGATTACTGTGAAATCATTATTGACTGCACATTGGATTTTGTAATTTACATTTCATTTGCTCCAAGGGAGCGGCCATTGGCAAAGAAAGACATGAGTAATATATTCTGATATCCAGTGCAGTATAGTCAGTGATAGGTGGGCATCATCACTAACAGTGTGATTGTGTTGAGGAACATTTTTATAACGAGAGATATTGTTATGGTTTCTGATTTTATGGTCCTTCCTTTTTTCGTTGTGTCCATGATAAAGCTGGAAAAAACAATGGAATTTTTAGTATACTTATAGATGGTTCTGAATAAACAGTGATATTCTCTTTGTGAAAGATCGTGGGACCGAATGAGCTGTGATAGTAACATTGCAGTTTTGAGCAAAATGGAGAAGCATAGACATTATCCATGTTGTCGGCGGCTTTTCATACGAAACGCTGGTAACACCAGTGTGGTCTGTGTTGTGCCCTTAGACCTGATGCAGCCTTGTTCAATGCGGTAATGGATCTCTCGGAAGGAGGGAAATATCCCAGTTTTCTCCTCACATCCGAGAAAGGGAATCAGGCTTTCTGACTGCCAAACAGTATCCTTCGCATTCTACCTATCTGTGTGTGTGTGTGTGTGTGTGTGTGTGTGTGTGTGTGTGTGTGTGTGTGTGTGTGTGTGTGTGTGTGTGTGTGTGTGTGTATATGTGTGTGTGTGTGTGTGTGTGTGTGTGTGTGTGTGTGTGTGTGTGTGTGTGTGTGTGATATACATCCATCTTTACATCTATCTATTTATACGCGCGTTTTGCTGATAAACTGAAAACGTTTTTCTTTGAAATAGGCACGGCAACAATTAATTCGGAATATACAGAACCATAAATTGAAAAAATAATGCATATCAGCAATGATTCTGTAAATAGTGCAAGGTAAAATCCCGACAGTATATCAATGTCAGCACTGTGTTTTGCCCAAACCGATTTGGTTTGTTATCTTATTTCTATTTCATTTTTAATTATTCTTTGTTGTTGGTTGCCCTTCGTTTCCGACTATGAAGTCGGGACGGATTTCAAAGTGGAAAATGTCGTTGCAGTTCAAATTCTCTCGACCTCAGAAATCTTGGTCCAATGGGTCCCATGTCGGGGTGACGAATGCCCTCTCTCACCATTCCCTCTCTTCCCAGCTACTCTCACCTGGTTTAGCAAGCCTGTCAAAGTGGCGTACTGGGGTCTAGCCAAAGTCGCATGCTAACAGTTATTTGGAACCACAAGTAAGAGCTGTGTGGCAGGTGGAGTCCAGAGGTGGGGGAGCTGCCCCTGGCTGGATCACAACAAGCCCACCGCCAGAAGTGCCAAGCAAAGATATTGCTCATAACATTTTTAAATGAAGGGCATTGGCGTTTTATTTTGGCACGAAGCTTAACCTGCAAATTTGAGAAAGTTTAATAAATAGTAATTTTTATAACATGAGCAGTCATCTCCAAATGAGTATCAGTTCTTATCTTCGGCAGAGCACAGTGGATCTCTATTAAAGGGAGGAAGGCTTTTGGAAGGTAAAATGAAGTTAATGTATATGTGTTCCTGAAAGTGGAAGGGGTGTATTTCACTGAGTCGTTAGTAATTCAATGCTGGTTATAGTTGATGATATTTAGCATGATAAATATTTACGATATATATTGACCTGTACGAGATCGATATATTCACGCCTTCAATGAAAGTAATTGTATTCAACACAGATACACCATTTGAAAATCTTGCAGAGCTGGCAGAACAACATATTCTAACAATAGATTGTCCGGTCGGCCCGAAGCCCGTGGACATCTCCCATTGACGACCAGACAAACCATCCTGTCACGCTTGAAGATTGGCGCGGTCCACTGTACTTTCATTCAAATGACTCGAAACGACTAGAACAGGCGAAAGAAAATATGATCCTATCTCCCCCTTCAATAATTTCACCTGCCGAGCTAATCTCCCGCCACCCACGTCAAAAGCGGATGAGCTCCGCTGATGTGACGAAATAAATCTGTTGGAAGGTCATTGTCCACGTTGATGGTTCAGGATGATTGCCGGTGTTAGAAACAACACTGATAAAAAAATGTCTCATTTCAGCAGCTGCCGCCAGGTGTCTTGTAAATTAAATTTGTAGACCTCATTTTCTTTGTGCTGAAAAGTTAAGAACTTGTAACATCCCTCGGGAAGACGACTTTATTACACAGTGACAGAGTGAGAAAAACATTTTAATGTAAGTGTTTGTGTAGCTGGTTGTTCCTAATACGACTAATGTGATAACCACACTAATTGCCTCAGTAGAATTACACCGAATTGTATATAACTCTATAAAAACAATCACTGGGCATATGAACACATGGAACGTTCAATACACCTGAACGCTGCTTCTGACGGAATATGGGGTATCCAGCGATTTACCACATCGCGCGCATTTTCTACCCCACCCTTGTAGCGATTGGTGTCCCAGGTAAGATACTGGAGCTGGTCACTACATGTACGGTCCTGTCGTCTTCCTTTTGATCTGCAGCACTATTCGGACTTTCACTCAGCACAGATGCTACTGTGTGCTGAAGTGTGTTTCAGGGACGATTCAAGCATCTGATTATTTTTATTTCATTTTCCATACCCTTTTGAGATGATTTCTTTAGTCTCTTACTTTGGTGCCGATATGGCCATAATTTCATATTTGACCTTGCTCGGCTTTCTGAAGCGTCAGTGATCGCTTTTCCAGATCGGCAGCTTTTCCAACTGACCGGCCAGTCAAATATCGGCACGAAGGTCAGTTCTTCCATAACTCACTAAATTATAACTTATGCATTTAAACTCATTAATTTCTATACAAATAATTCCTTCAGCTTTTCCACCTCTAAAAATGGAAATGGCCTACGTCCATGGTGATGTATACTCGAGCGATCGACCGTACGCCGGTGGGTGAGTCGTGGAATTCAGATGCCTCGCTCTGAACTGTAGGGAAGTCGCTAGTCCATTGTGGACCTCGAGCCGGAGTGCACCGATGGGGCGGCACACGTTGAATTTCTCAATCCCACTTACAGAAATCATACCCGGCATACCTTTGGAAGAATGTTGGACGTTGAGACAGTTGCAACTAACGATGAATCTTTTTTTTTCTCTCTCTCAAAATGTCCTGTAGTTAATTTAACGGCGATTGTGATCCTATCTCGGGGAAAATGCGGACTCTCCAAATGCATCACCCGTTACCTGGTCGGAATGGCGACGGCGGATCTGATGGTGGTTGTATTTTTCATTCTAGTGGAACAGATCAACAACATCTACATTTATTCCAGATCCCTGCTCATCACTCCTGTATGCGCCCTGACACTTGTGTGTAGGTTTGTAGCAGCGGACTGTTCTGTTTGGTTTACGGTCAGCTTTACCTTCGATCGCTTCATCGCAATATGTTGTCAAAAGCTGCGGGAACGATATTGCACTGAGGGAACAGCAACTGTGATTATGGTGACCGTCCTTATAGTGAGCTGCGGGAGATGTGTCCCGTTTTACTTTGTTGTTGAACCTTATGCCATTATTGACAACATGCCGTGGCGTTGCGTCCTCTCACGTGAATACGATATTTCACCCGTGTGGAAAGGTATCGAATACCTGGATAGCATTTTAACACCGTTGCTACCGATCGGATTAATGCTCGTGTTCAATGGGTTAACAGTAAGATATATCATTGTGGCAAATAGAGTCCGCAGAGCGCTTCGGAACAATAGTGATAATCAGAAAGATACCGAGGTGGAAAACCGGAGAAAATCGATGATTTTATTGTTTGCAATATCAGCTAATTTCATATTATTTTGGATACCCTATGTCGCTCATTCCCTGAAATGGAAAGTGGAAAATTATTTTTACCAGGACAGATATTTCAGTTCCCCGGTATACATACTACAACAATTTGGGTTCATGCTGCAAATTCTGAGTATGTGCACCAATACTTGTATCTATACACTGACACAGAGGAAGTTCAGAAAAGAACTGAAGAATGGAATAAAGTATGTGTTTACATTAAATGGCCATCTGTGTAGATAACGCTTAGGTTTAATTGCAATTCAGCTGAGTTTTCGAATAAAACAGTTTATTTAAAAAAAAAACAGTAGGTTTGGCAAATATGTCATAAATTCAAACAATCATGGTCCTGCCAAATCCACGGAGGTTGCACAATTCATACAGTTCGTGCAAGGAACGGGGCAAATTGTCAATGATCTGGCGTAATTGTTACATTCGGTGAATAAATTTCAAACTATCACAGAGACTTGACAATCACAAGGGGAGGAATCGCTTCTGGACTTTTGGGGTTCAGAGATTTAAAAATGGACATTGCCAGGTGGAATGGTGTAAAGGCAGTGCCACTGAAAACAGAGAGGGTATGATAGTATCATAATAACAGAAAGGAAGGACACTGTGGAAGGTTTGTATGTTAGTAGACAGTGAGTAGAAGTCAGAATTCGGAAGGGAACAAACATACGTTTGAGAGTATTCTGTACAGAGCTCCTATAACCTAAACGAAAACAACAGACAGATACAGTAACAGATCGGGAGATAGATTTTGGACAAGTGCTAAATTCACAAGGTATTAATCAGTATTTCAAAGTCTTCAGCAGCATCTTTTGGTGCTCCCCAACTGAACCAGCCTCCCAAAATGCTAAATTCAAATTCCCGATTCAAGTACACACGAATTTGTCTTAATGTCAAATACCTTTGAACAGCGGGTCCATCGTAAACGGAATAGATACTCTCATATCTGTATCCCTCTAACCTTGATTTCACATGGTCAGTGTGGAATCCATTTCTTCCTCTGAAATCAATACCGAAGCAAACAAACAAGAGAAATCACAATATAAATATGCAGGTAAAACAAAAATGTAAGCATGGACGTTTCTTCCTTCAGAACCGTCGCAGGCAACTGCCGTGTACAGAATAAACAGTTAACAACCAGAATGAAAGTCCTTGCTAAATATTCTAAAGAGCAAAGGAAAACCAAATGGGTTTTGTTGCGGACTCCATAGAATAAAACTTTATACAATTTCGGAAAGAGAAGCAGCCTCTGGAATGCACATTGGTTCCTGCACATTTATTCCGCGCAAAGAAGCAGGCATTTGCAGGCAATGAGAACCTATTTTGAAAAAGGGAACTCATTTAAACATTCTGTCAACACCGATCTCACAAACGCAGGATGGCCTTCCACTCGTTCACACACGAATCACCTCTCTTTCTCTTTCAAGTGAACTCACAAATGTCTTGTGCTGGTGTAATATTATATATTCTCAATGTATCCACACTAAACTCTCGCAGAACACGTCATACGTTTAAGTGTTGAATAGTTCACAAATAATCTATAATAAAATCATACAGCATTTAAGGAATCATTTCCACTCTAAAGCAAAAGATTCCCGGAAGTTATGTATCCTCCGCAACTTGATATTCTAACCATTTTTTTTTAAATGACGTCACCACGTCACGAAAAATATACACATTATCAACGCTTTTTCACCTCTGATATCTAAACATGGATAGGATAGAGATTAAATAAATGTTGTTAATAGTATCATCTTTAGTAATCACAATTACCACCGTTGAAGCAACAGACCTGGACACTGTTCTGGGACCATTGCCACACTCACCCCCAGCCGGGGTTATTGTCTTTACTGATGGAGTGAAGGTATATTCCTTTCGTGCAATACGCCCTTTCAAATCTCACGCCTCCAGCTTCCTATTCACAGGTTAAAAAACAGTCATTTTACTGAGAGTCCATGACTGTCAGTAAGAACAAAGTGATCAATCGGTATTAAAGATTCGGTGTATATTTCGTGACATGGTGACGTCACCTTTCAAAAATGTTAAAATATTAACTTGCGGTCGATACGTAACTTCCAGGGATCTTTTGCTTTCGACTCGAAACGATTCCTTAAATGGTGTATGATTTTATTATAGATTATTTGTGAACCATTCAGCAGTTAAACGTAAGACGAGTTCTGCGAGAGTTTGAAGTGCGGATGCATTGAGAATGTATAATATTGCACCAGCACTGGGCATTTGTAAGTTCACTTGAAAGCGAAAGACAGGTAATACTATTAACAACACATTTATTTAATCTCGATGCTGCGGGAAACTAAAATTCTTCACCAAATCTTGTGACTTCTAGCTCTAAAATCTCACGTTATAATGCTAATTTATTGTAGCCCTTGGAACACCATTCATAAATGCTGGTGGGTTTCTAGCGGTATTCTCGCTTAATACCCAAAAATAACTTACTAGATTGTTGAATCCTTCACGTCTTCCCCTATCCCTATATTTCTGTCAAAGTCTAGTGTTCAGGATGTTCCTCTGAGGGTTTATAAGACTGCAATGTGTTATAGACTTATGATATCTTCGCATGGATACACAGTCCAATCAAATTCCTTTCCTCTGCAGTACGTAGACAGTGTACGGCTCTTCAGACATCAGTTACCAGTAACATATCACTATGCTAATCCACGGACATGGAAACACAGTCCAATCAAATTCCTTTCCTCTGCAGTACGTAGACAGTGTACGGCTCTGCAGACACCAGCTACCAGTAACATATCAATATGCTAATCCACGGGCATGGAAACACAGTCCAATCAAATTCCTTTCCTCTGCAGTACGTAGACAGTGTACGGCTCTTCAGACATCAGTTACCAGTAACATATCACTATGCTTATCTAAGGGGATGGAAACACAGTCCAATCAAATTCCTTTCCTCTGCAGTACGTAGACAGTGTACGGCTCTGCAGACATCAGTTACCAGTAACATATCACTATGCTAATCCACGGGCATGGAAACACAGTCCAATCAAATTCCTTTCCTCTGCAGTACGTAGACAGTGTACGGCTCTTCAGACACCAGTTACCAGTAACATATAACTATGCTTATCTAAGGGGATGGAAACACAGTCCAATCAAATTCCTTTCCTGTGCAGTACGTGGACAGTGTACGGCTCTTCAGACACCAGTTACCAGTAACATATCACTATGCTAATCCACGGGCACTAATGTCCCAATATCTTGAGCGATATCTCTCAGATGCTGAAACACAAATGAAGCTGTACATGTTACGTTCTTGTTTCAGATTCCTGCCCAGTTTCCTTACATTGTGACTTTCCTCATGTCCCAAATGGGGAAGGAAGTGGCAGTATTGGCTTATTTAGGAGTTATCCTGATAGGAGATGCTTAGAAGTTAGATGTCTGTCGTCGTCATAGCCGTACAGAGCTTCGTCACTTAATCCATCACTAACGTCCCCTCCTATTTCGGATGCAAAATCCCATATTATTACTCTCTGAATGTACAGGTTGGCCTTGAAGCTTTTCTATCTGCTTCGGCACTTCGTGTGATCTCCAGTGTTACATTTCACTTCTGATAATGAATTCCCGATTACAATCATAATGTGATTCAATTGGTACACATTTCGCTCAATTCCCATATCGTTACAAGCTAACTGACTTTGTATCACTTATTCATGTGTTTAGCAGGATTTCTGAAGCTAATTCAAACGCTTAGTTTCAACGCTCCTCGCACCCACCCTCCTCGTAAATAAGCTGCCTTTTTCTTAAGGTGGAAATATTCTCTTCAAGACGGATCAGCACATCATGGAATGCTTGATTGCTTCTTGTAATCAGTCCCGCATAACTTTAGTTGCCTCAAAACATTCTGTCCAATCCTCAAACGAACACCCTTCTGGGATGGCTTCGTTTAAATCGCTGTCCTTTCATCCTCCCGTGGATAATCATCCAAATCTTTGTCAAAGCATTTTTATTTTCCTTCATATCTCCATGACACCGTAGTCTCCAACTGAGGACAATTCGTCGTTACCTGCTTCCCCACAAGAATATTAAAACAAAAACAATTTCAGAAGGTGTTGTTATAGCTATGGGTAATGTTAATTTCACACATATTGAGTGGATGAATTCAGTGACGAATGGATTATAGCAAAGTGAGTTCATTGAGATTTTAAAGGATTGATTTTTGACCCAGTTGGTTAATGCACCAACAAGAGGTAAGTCCCGTCTAGATTTGATATTCTGTAAGAATCCCGATAGAATGTGGAATACGGAGGTTTTGGAGCCTTTAGGAACAATTGATCAGAATATTGTTAGTCAAGAAGTTTTAGTGAGCGTATATCCGTAAAGGCAATAGAAATAAATTGAATTTCAAAAACACAAAGTGTGTGCAGATGTGGCTAAGACGTCAGAAGGTGAAGTGGAAGGAAGTGCTTGATGTTGAGTCGTTTCAGGAGCAGTGGTATAGATTGAAAGAGCTAATGCACATGGTGTAGGTAAGGCTCATTCAAAGGTCGGCATAAGCATGATGAGCAATAGACAAAGTTCAAGTAACATTTATTATTGGAATATACAAACATGACACCGCGCACAACCCTGAGACTTATTTTCTGCGGGAACACATAATACCCGTGAAAACCCGTGCTGGGTCTCATCAGCAAAAACAGCGAGACAGCTTACAGAGAGGAGGTGCAGCGGCTAACGGACTGGTGCAGAACCAACAACCTGTCTCTGAATGTGAACGAAACAAAAAAAGGTGGTTGATGGTTTCAAGAGGGCACGGAGCGACCACTCTCCGCTGAACACCGACGGCTCCACCGTAGAGATCTTTAATATCACCAAATATCTTGGTCTTCACTTGGCGGAGAATCTCACCTGGTACCTCTACACCAGCTCCATGGCAAAGGAAGCCCAGTAGCTTCTCTACGTTCTGTGAAGACAGAGGAAAGTCCATCTCCCACCACCTCCTCTCCCATCCTCATCACATTCCACAGGAATTGTTTTGGGGGCATCCTGAGCAGCTGCATCACCGCCTGATTCGGAAATCGCACCGTCTCAGATCGCAAGCCCCTGCAGCGGATAGTGAGGTCAGCTGAGAAGATGATCGGGGTCTCTCTCCCCGCCATTGCAGACATTTACACGACACGCTGCATCCGCAAAGCAAACAGCATTATGAAGGACTCCTCGCACCCCTCACACAAACACTTTTCCCTCCTGCCGTCTGGGAAATAGCACGGAAGCATTCGGGCTCTCACGACCAGAGTATTTAACAGTTTCTTCCCCCAAGCTATCAGACTCCTCAACACTCAGAGTCTGGGCTGACACCAACTTACTGCCCTCTACTGCGCCTATTGTCTTGTTTATTATTTAGTGAAATGCCCGGTACTGTTTTGTGCACTTTATGCAATCCTGGGTAGGTCTGTAGTCCAGTGTAGTTTGTTTACCGTGTAGTGTTTACGCAGTTTAGTGTAAGTTTTTGTACTGTTTCATTTTGCAGCATGGTCCTGAAAAACGTTGTCTCGTTTTTTTACTGTGTACTATAGCAGCAGTTAAGGTCGAAATGGCAATAAAAAGTGACTTGTCTTGAACATCCACTTAAATGACCCAATTCTGCTCTTTTGTATATGATCCTACATTCTTATCTAGTAACCCCTAGAGCAACCCCACCCCACATGCCACTGTTCCTTACGCTTCTGCATTGTTCTCCGTCTGCGCAACAAAGACATTCCGCCACTATCCGCCCTCACTACATTGTTCTGATTCACCCTCCACACATTCCTTCCAGAGGTCCATGTTCTACATTCCTGGCCATTCAGGTTCCATTAATTCCAGCCTTTCGTTGCTCTCAACAACATCTCCATAAGTCTCTGATTCGACTTACACCCGCCGCTCCACCATCTACATCAACGCTTCTCGCCAACCAGACCTTGCTCCTCCTCTTTATACTGATCCTTTAACTCTCGGTCCAATGACGAAATTACGCCCCACATCTTGGCTGCCTATTTCCTTCCACAGTAGCTGGATTATCGATCCTGACATAAAACCATAAGACCATAAGACATAGGAGCAGAATTAGGCCATCTGGCTCATCGAGCCTTTACAGCCATTCAACCATGGCTGATCCTTTTTTTCTGCTCTTTAACCCCGGTTTCCGGCCTACTCCCCGTAACATTTAATGCCATATCCAATCAAGAAGCTATCAACCTCTTCCTTACATGCACGCAATCACCTGACCTACAGAGCTGCACGTGGCAAGAAATTCCCTAAATCCACCAAACTTTGGCTAAAGGAATTTCTCCGCATCTCTGTTTTGAAAGGGCGCCCCCCTATACCGAGACTCTGCCCTCTTGTCCTCGATTCTCCTACCATAAGAAACATCTTTTCCACATCTACTTTGTCTATGCATTTCAATATTCGAAAGGGTTTAATGGTATCTTCCCTCATCCTTCTGAATTCTAGCGAGTACAGACCCACAACCATCAAACGTTCCTCGTATGATAATCCTCATTCCTGCCATCACCTTTGTGAACCTCCTCTGGATCCTTCCCAATGCCAGCTGACAGACTGAAATCTGTTCACGACACGCAAGGTGAGGCTTCATAAACGTGCGTCTTAAGGTGTGTCTTATAAGGCCTCAGCATCATTACCTACTAGTCCTCTTGAAAAGAAGGCTAACATGGCGCTTGCCTTCCTCACCACCGACTCATCCTGCAAGTTAACCTTTAGGGTGTACTGCACAATGAATACTAAGTCCCTTTGCATCTCAGATTGATGGATTTTCTCCCCGTTTTGAAAATAGTCCGCACATTTATTTCTACCACCAAAGTGCATGACCACGCATTTTCCAACACTAGTGTTTTAAAATGTTTAGTGGCTATTTGACGCATTCTAATAGCAGGAACTTTCCACATACGTTTGTTTTAATGATCTATTTTCACTGTAATTAAGCTTTACTCAGTGAATTCGAGAAATTTAAAATGAATGCACGACCTGTAAAAGGCATGGTTTCACATGAACGACGTCATCAGGCAACGACGATGAGATGATGGGTGCACGTGGACGGGAAACTGAAGTCCAGTATTCTAAGGGTTCGTCATAGCTACAATTAACTTGGACCCGAGCAATTACAAGGACATTTGCTGACGTTTGTTTTCCGCTATACAGGCTCTCCAGTCGATCGAGCGCACGGACAACAATAACATAAAGGTCAGGCTGTTGTTTATCGATTACAGTTCGACGTTCAACACGATTATACTTCCACTACTAATCAATTCGTTTCAAATTACGGGCTGCTGTACCATCGCCTGCAATTGCATCGGCGACGTTCTTGTGAATTCCTACCGTCAGTGCATTTCAGTGATGACATCTGAATCAACGCAGTGGCACCTTAACGCGCATGTTGAGCCCTCTGCTCCTCTCTGTCCACACTCATGACTGCATGTCTATGCACAGCTGAAACACCGTACGGAAATTTGCCTCTGACGTCGCTTCATCAGTAATACATCAAATAGCGAGAAAGATGTGTACGTGAGTGAGATAGGTCAACAGGGTGAATACTGTCACGACGATAGCCTCGAATTCAAGCTCAGTAGGATTATATTCTGGACTTCAGGAATCGGGAACCGAGAGAGAGTGCACCAGTTCCTAAGGAGTGAAGAGGGAGCAACTTTACGTTCCGGAGCGCAAACATTGGATGCCTATTGGAGCTCTGCAATTTGATGATACAGTTATGAGGAAGGTAGTTCAGCATTCTGTGTAGATTTATTACGTCACCGAACATGCTGCAAATTTCTGAAGAACTTTGGCCGAGTGCGTTTCCACGGATGACATCACATCCTGATGCCGTTTCTGTAAACGACAGGAACGCAGATGTTACAGAGAGTTTGCCCCTTTTCTTCGCTGACACATTCTACGGTGTGTCTGCAAATGTCAGGATTACCAGTATTTAGAGAGTATTTAGCCTGTCCCTATTGATGGCGCAAAGATCATCGCAAGATGCACAACAATCTCCTCATCTGCGTCCCACTGTAACCAGGGGTATATTTTATCCAGTCTCAGTGACATAACTAACCTAATGATTTTCAAATGTTCTAGCAAATTCTCTTTCTTGATATCTAGATGCTCAAGCGGTTAAGTCCGCTGTACTTCATCCTCACAATTACGAAGGCCTTTTCTCTGGATGATACTGAACCAAAGTATTATAAAGTACCTCTGCTACCTCCTCTGATTCAATGAATACATTTCCACTATAATACCTGATTGGTCCTAGTTTAGCACATAAGGCCATGGTGCTATGGTTAACCCTAGGTAATTTGTAAAATAACTACATGTTCGGCACAGCATCGTCGGCCGAGGGCTTGTATTGTAACGTGCTGTAGATTTTCGATGTTTCTACGGTTTTTACGCTTTCTTTGTACGGATTTTGTACGTCATGGTTCTTTAACTCTACCATTGTTGTGATGGGAGATTTCAACCTTCCTAATATTGGTTGACATCTCCTTCGTGGAATGGGTTTAGATGTGTTGGAGTTTTTTTATGTGTGTTGAGGGAGGTTTCCTGAGACAAGATGTAGTTACACCAACTAGAGGAAAAGCTCCACTTAATCAGGGATTTGGAAATGAGCCTGTTCAGGTGCCATACCTCTTAGTGGAACAGCAGTGTGAAGGTTAGTGACCAACCTACCTCCTTCACCAGAGCACAGCAGAGCGATAGGGGCAGACAATTTGGGAAAATATTTAATTGGGGTGGTGGGAAATGTGATGCTATTAGGCAGGAACATGGGAGCAGATGTTCTGAGGCTTCCCTGCTGCAATAAAACTTGCTTATTCAGAACTCCGTGCAAATGTTCCCTGACCATTAGCCACATTTCTGAAGTGCATTTGCCTCAGAACATCAATCAATATTAGGAAGGTTGAAATCTCATCACAACAATCCTATTAGTATTGCACCGTTCCAGAATCTGGCTCCTTATCTGCTCCTCGATATTCCGATCACTATGGGTGGTCTATAAAGACACCCAGTAAAGGTATTGCATGTGGCGAGGGGGAGGTTTAAAAATAGAGTTTCATGGTTAGGAGAATCAGCGTACCTGACTGGATTGCAGAGAGAGTTTTGAGAGAGATGTTATTAAGACCTCCAGGCAAAGTCAGGACTTAGAAAAGTAGTGCATAATGCGATCAATGCATTTAACTATTTGTGTTTCAATGTATGAAGTATGGTAGGAAAGGGGGATGAGCTCAGGACATGGATCCAACATCGAGTTATGATATTGGAGTAACTGTTGAGACTTGATTGCAGGAGACGGCTGAATATTCGGGAAGGGTTACTGAAGGAGGGGCGGCGTTTCTGTTCAGGGAAAATCACAAAGAAGTGCCCTGTCACTGGGGCAATTGTGAGGCGTCATGGGTGGAACGGAAGAATAGGAAAGGTATGGGGCTAGAGTACAGGCAAACTTTGCGGCATTCTGAGGAACAAATATGTAGAGTGAACGCAGACTGCTGTAACAAACATGAGGTTATTATATTATATGTTTCCACATATTGACTAAGAATCCCATATTGTAAAATGACTAGATGGGAAAAAAGCTTTTCAAATGTGTTCAGGAAAATTGCCCAACGAAAGAGTGCGCGATATTTGATCTGCTATTAGGGAGTGACGCAGGACTGGTGACAGAACACTTTACATCATGTGATTATAATACTATCAGTTTCAAAATAAATAGGGAAAACGATGGGTGCCTCCGCGGGCTGAGATTCTAAGTAGGAGAAAGTCCAACTTCCCTAATTCTCGCTGCCCTTACGCTGTTTGACTTTGACTAAATGAGCATACTTCGGTTGGGCACTGTAAAATCTATTTGGACTTCCTCCACTGTTCATCCCAATCCCTCCCTCATCTCCTTCCGGTCTCTGTTATTTAAGCGTAATGCACGGGTTTTGAATCGAAAGATTGCACTTTCCAAGTTTATGATGACGTTATTAAGATGATCTCTAAATAGAAGGTCTATAAATAGAAGATTTAGTATATTATCTTCACTTGCAAGGTCAGTGATATGTTGTTCAAGAAAACATTTACGGAACTATCCTATGAATCCCATTTCAAAGCTGCATTGACAACCCTGATGCGCTACCCAACCAATGGTTAGCGATCCCTTTGACAGTTGCCGTTCCATTTTCACCTGGAACAGATATTTCCTGCGTTGATTACCTGGGCTACTGAAAAGTGAATATTCGGTAGTCGAAGGTCAAGATTCACAACGAATTTTCCCTTTACTCTTCTTAATCTCTTCTCAGAGATATTCAAGCTTCTGCTTTTCAGACGTCGTATAAACTCTCATTATCGCCGCGATCATGGTTAAATGGTTTGCGACACTCCACCTCCCTGACCTTCAAGCCTATGCTTTCAATTGACCCAATACCTTGACTAGATTCCAAACATTTCCACGCTTCATTCGCGTTTTTGCTTGCTCACTAAGTTAAACCCTTTTGTGCTGATTTATGTCGCAAATTTTCTTACTCCATTTTGCGTTCCGATAATGCATCCCTACACTTGTTTTCGTTTTAGAATCTAGTAACCATTGTACCCTTTATTTGAATTTTCTGCACCACACTCTGTTATATTATTATATTATATTATATTAGAGTATCAGGCAGTCATTAAGCAGAATTGAATGGGAACATATGATTTCAGGCGTTCACTTCTGGCCTGGAGGCTCTTTAAAGTAAAATAAATATATATTTTTCAGAAAGTACAAGGATAGCAAGGTAAAGAAACATAAAATTTCTAGGTAACTGATGAAATTGTTCATAAGAAATGAATAATGTGAATGAAAGTTTTAGGAAGGTGAGATCAAACTGAGACTTGTAGGATGATATATCTGCGTGAAGATAAGTCCAGTAAGGAATTACGAGAGTCTGATTAAAGAGAATCCAAAAAAAAGGTCTATATCTACCTTTTAATCAAAGACATAACTACGAGGCGAATAAATCACAAAATGATAAAGAAGGAAGAATATGCGTGGAGAACGAGGAGGTGGATGTGGTAGTAAATTAGTGCCTTCCATCAGTTTTTTTTTTCCCCATTAAGCAGCACGCGGTGGAGAGGGAGATCATTTCTTGCACGCTTCAGTAGGCGAGAGAACGAAGGAGGAGGTCTCTTTAAAATATTATAGCAGATATATCGTCAGGACTTTCTGCCATGTTCCTGGGTTTGTTGAGCGAGTCAAGGGAAAAGATTAGTTTGACCTTGATAAATATCATTTTGCCCACTCTAATGCTGTACGAGGACAGGCGAATATCAAACGGTGTTTGGCTATTTAAGAAGTGATAGAGGAATATTCCTAGAAGCTATAGATCGGTGAGCCACAGATTAGCAGCGGCAGGTTAACGTACATGATCCATGGAAATAGCATTTAAAGTCTTTGGGAAAGAATGGCCGAGTTGGCACAGTTAGCATGTCTTTGTATGGGGCCAGTTGTGTATAAATATCTTGCTTCAGGTTTTTTTTTTTGCGGGAGCTGACAAGGGTGATGGCAAAGATGGATCTGTGGAAATCTTATTCAAGTATTTCAACAACGAGTATGATGGTTCCTCTCGAGAGGCCTTGCGGGAACATTCATATTTATGAGATGTACGGTGAATTCGTCGTTTTTAAATCGGAATTGCCTTCGCAATGGATGACAGATGGCAGCGGTCGATGGGAACTCTTTCTGGAATTCTGTCTCGTATTCTTCAGGGGTCCAGACTGAGACTTTGCGATCCAAAGTATGTTTTCAAATTGATTCCAAAGGCAATTTTTTAACAAACTACAGGGGTTGATAATCAAAAATATATTCTGTGAATAATGAAGACCAGAGATATTGGTGCGACCGCCTCACTTTTTATGAAGGTCAATCGTTCATAGCCGTGAATCCTGTGTACACAGATAACAGCATTGCAGATGGTACCGGGAATCATCGTGATTTTGACAGTGGGAAGGGTCGTCTTAGAGTATATAATGATTCTGCTTTAAATGTTCAAGGAAGAATAACAGTACGTAAACGTAATATGTTTTTTGTGGTTTTTAATCTGGATCAGATACAAACCCCGTTAACAGTAGGACTTCGAAAGCACGAGCAACAAAGGGGACTTTGTGCGGAAATGACTGAACCTCCGAAGGAGGCAACAACAGCGTGCTGAATATGACACGGACAGAATGCTGGAGGAACTCCGCAGGCCCGGCACCACCTATGGAGAAAAGACTCGGTCGCTGTGACTCATCAGCCAGAGCACCGCGTTTCTAAAGCAGTGGCTTCCGCGGAAATACCTTGTACATTGCGATTAGGGCATCGGTTTGACATTTTGCGTACTTCCGGTCCCAACACTACAGAATTGTGATCGTACAGAGGACGGAACAAAGCAGTCCCTCCGCTACGTTATCCAGGGTGGTGAGCTTCAGCTATGAGTAGAAATGAATGGCATTAGTTAACTTTCATTGAAACAGGCGGTGCCGAGGAAGGTTGGTTATAGTTGTATTCAATTAGCAGATACAAAGGGTGTAGAAGGAAAGACACTTTCCCAGAGAGCAGAACCGTCTAATGTCATAACGTATAGTTTTCAAGCGATGAATAAGAGACGGTTCGAATCTGAGTAACGACGTTATTGCCAGAGGTTATCGCAATATGGAATGGAATGCCCTCAATAAGAGGATGGTGGAGTTGGGTTGTCCAACAATAGTTAGAATTCAACCAGAGAAATAATAAACCATTTAGGACTAGTAAGTCTTATGCTGTTTAATACTCACACGCTCTTGTAGCTCTGGCTAGCAGCTACTGTGATTGGAATGTCGGAAAAATAATCTTTGAATTAACCGATCGGTGATGCTCAGGTCAGTGGTGGGAATGTTACTAGAGACGATTTAAGGAAGTAATTTATTGACATAGTTCTCTTGAGTATGGGTGACCCCTGATGATCCTCGCGCCACCACAGTTTCACGCAGTGATCTCTTGAATAAAATTGTTCAACCACGTACTTCCTACGTAAAGTCGAGCAGCATCTGTGGAAATAAGTTAAACTGAGATGTACGTTATTTTACTAACGCGGAGAAATATAAGGAAAGCAAAAAATAAACAAAACTGGCAATTTTCCTTTGTCCACTCCAGTATGAATAAGAGACACCATCTGAGGTTTTCAAATATCTAATGATAATTGAAATATATACATGGTGATTTCTCCAACAGCGTGTCAAGTATTATCCAATCAATGCTGTTCTGATTCAGTAACACAAATATACTTCGATTCACTAGTTAGTTGGTATACGGGAGGGTATCTGCATCTCTGCATATTTGCAAAACGTCTGAACGATTATTGTTATGCATCTTTAAACAATCCCTTGAAATTAAGAAAACAATACATAATGATTTCCATACTAGGTGCTGCATAGTTCGTGATTTAGGGGAAGACGAAGATCTGAATTGAGGAAGGAACCAGTCCTGTATTACAGAAAACCCAGAGGAGGAACTATTGCAAAGGGAATGCAGGTACATTTTGGAAATTAACACTACATGCTAAGGTCTCCAAAGGGCTCCGGCGAGCAGTCATTGCAGTGTTGGATTTCAGTTCGTCCGGCAGAGTAACTTCTTTGTGTGTGGGTGGAAAAAGGAAATGGGTGTGGGTGTCGTTACAAGTCGTCCAAATTAACTTTTGGGTGGAGGTATGCCACGAGTAGTTAGTAAGGTCATGACAGAAGCTTTAATGTTACATAACACACGCCGCGATAACCGTCAGGACTAAAATAGCCCTTGAAGTAAGTCCGTGGCGTGAATGAACCAGGTTCTAATTTAAAGCCGTTTGGTCGCTTTGTACGTACACATACTGCGATGCTCTAACATACTCTAACCCGATATTGAACAAATTGCGAAAACAAGTCTCCATATTCATCGAGGAATGAAATGTGTTTCACAATGGCGCAACGAGCAAAAACAACGGTAATTGTGTTTGTTCAGTGGGTTGTGGCTGATTAGAGTGATGAATCGCTCCGGGATTGTCCCAGCGGATTTCCCTTCTGTCATATAAAAAGATCACCAGTGCGTGGGGCACTCAGAACAATTACCCCGCAGCTTCTTACTGAAAATGCCGTATGTAACTATTTACGACGTCGCACGCATCTATTATCCGATCCTTGCAGCTGCCGGCATTCCAGGTAGGACATTACAGCAGCTTGCTACTTGAGTGGCATCCTATTGATCGTGGCCCTTACAGCAATTTACTCGACTTCTGCCCATTCATTAATTGAACCAGTTTTGTTTGTGATTAGTCTGTTGCTGTTGTTTTGTTTTTTTTTTTGTCCGACTGCTAACCGTGGTGGACAATCCGAGGATCTTTCGGGATGTATTTCATCAGTCTGAGCATGCATTCAAGTCGAAACAGTTGCATTTTTTCTCTCTCTGGACAAAGCGACCAATCAATGTTCTTTCTCATATTGGGTGATCGAAATGATCACAGCCGAGTGATGAGAGGCATTCCGTCACTTTATAAATGAGAACCACACAGTGCAAAAGACGACAAAATGTAAAGAAAAAAAAAGAAGAAAACATATTTCTTGAGCAGAGTACTTACGAAAAGAATAGCGGACTTAGCGCTGCAGATCGTAACTTCTTCATCGGCACTGCACAAGCGAGAATCATCGTTTTTCTGGGCAGGAACACTGCAAGGAATAATCCAGTGGTACATCTGCATTAGGAAGGCACCAGGGTGACTGTATGTGTCTGATGATTGTGTTCATCGTGTCTTCGAGAGAGAGGGTAACTTTGATTTCATTGCATAATATCAGGAACATAGTCCTAGTTAGAGAGCCAGATGAATGCAAGGATCGGAAAGTGCGGAGCTGTAGCATGCGCCAATGTCAGACCTTCTCAGTGGATAAGGAATAACTGAGTGAGTGTCACAGATAGCTGACTGGCCCATACCGAGCAGATACAGAGTGAAACTACTCGCTGAGGAGTAGTAACCCAAGATAATTGGATGGACGTTTCGAAAAGAAGCTGGATAGCAGCATCCCTTCCGCTGAAACGCTCCGTCTCATTCTATTTCTGAAAACCTCTGTCGGTGGTGTCATGGTCCGTTTGATCGAGGCTCAACGCAAGTTTGACGGAGAGCACCTCCTCCACAGCAGGGAATCTGCAGCCTTCAGGAAAAAATATCAAATCTCTAATTTCCGTTACATCGCTCTTCCGCTTGAACCGGAGCACCCCGTTCACGGCAGCTCGTCTACCTGTAATATTGGACCAGTTTTTGGTTTCTCCCTCCATTACCACGCACTCACAATTAGGTGAGTGGCTAGATCTGCTTTCTGGAACTCCAGGGATTTTGTTACCGATTTTAGAAGAAAACAACTTGTTATGAGGACGAAATCCACCACACAAAGCGTATTCCCACTACACCACTTGTTTCGCATTATCAGACAAGGTCCAAATCTTCTCTCTATCCCTGTCCATTCTTGCTGGAAAACAGGATGCGCGTTTCTTCTTTAATTTCGAATTAAGCTCAAGGGGTTTAGCTCCTTGAAAAATTAACCAAACTAAAATGATCGACGAACTATTTTTGCCAGTCGAGGGAAATGATCCCTTTGAACTTCTCTGAATGAATGTAACCCTATGTTTTCTTATTCTATTGCAGTTAATTTAACGGCGATTGTGATCCTGTCCCGTGGAAAATGTGGACTGTCCAACTGTATCACTCGGTACCTGGTGGGAATGGCCGCAGCAGATTTTATTGTGGTTGTCATTGCATTTATTGTCGAGGATATCAATAATCTCTACTTGTACGCCAGATTCTTGCACGTTACTCCAGTTTGCGCTCTGACGTTGGTCCTTAAAGTTGCAAGCTTGGACTGCTCCGTTTGGCTAACAGTTGCCTTCACTTTTGATCGCTATATTGCGATATGCTGTCAAAATCTCCGGAAGCGATACTGTACGGAGTGGGTGGCGACTGTAGTTATAGTAATCGTGAGCGTTGTGGGTTTAGGAAGATGCATACCCTTTTACTTTATAGTCGAGCCTTATGCGATCATTAACAATGTACCTTGGCGTTGTGTCTTCGTTCCAGAATATTTCACTTCATCTGTTTGGAAGGCCTACGAATTGTTTGACAGCATCAAAACACCCATACTACCAATTTCTTTAATTCTTCTATGCAACGGCTTAACAGCGAGACACATTCTAGCGGCAAATAGAATCCGCAAGGGACTCCGGGGTAACGCTGAAAATCAAAAAGATCCAGAAGTGGAGAATCGGAGAAAATCAATAATCTTATTGTTCAGTCTATCAGGCAATTTCATTTTACTGTGGATGCCCTATATTATACAATCTATGAACTGGCAAGCGGTGAATTATTCCTTCACCGACAAAGATATGAATACTCCGATTTTCATCTTTCAACAATGTGGTACTATGTTAACTTCTCTGAGTACCTGCACCAACACGTGCATCTATGGCCTGACGCAGAAGAAATTCAGAGGAAAGCTGAAAAACGGGATAAAATATTTATTGACAATAAATGGGTTGTTGTGTAAATGACCGAAATGATATCCCTTCAGGACTTGCTTGACGTTGCAAATAAATTTTCCAAAGGCTTTACTATTTTTGTCAACATTCAATTAACCCAGGAATTTAGACAGTTAGAATTCGCACCTTGGACGATAAAACACTATAAATAAATGGAACAAATACGTTAATTGCACTCGCGCGTCAATTTTCGCATTGATACCTTTGACTCAATGACGTTACTTACAGGGGATGAGCTTTGAATCCCTACATTCCCTACATAGCGCTATTAATCCCTACATAGACGGCTACCTTAAGCCCAATAGTTTTCCTTACCAAAGAAAATCTCCGGTCCATTAATTACTTGCTGCTAAATATGTTTTTCGCTTTCTTCCATTCATTTGGGAAAGTTTTATGTTTTTTTTTAAATTAGGAGGTTAAAACCGGAGGTCGATAAACCGGTGCTAATCGGGGGATTAGAAATTGAAAGGGTCAGCAAATTCAAAGTCCTCGGTGTTAACATTTCGCAACATATGTCCTGGGCACAGCATGTAACGGGCTTTTAGAAACAAAAGAAGGCTGCCGCCCACACCATGATCTCATATCGCTGTTGCCATCAAGAACAAGGTACAGGGGCCTAAAGACACGCACCACCGGGTTCACGAATAGTTAATCACTCAGCTTCTCTCTCCCCGTCATTGAACTGCTCCCACAACCTCTGGACTCACTTTCAGGGATTCTACGTCGCATGTTCTCCATATGTATTGTTTATTACTTAATAGTGATGATGATCTTAATGATGATGGTATTGGAAGTGATGAAGGTGATGATGTTGTTGATGATGACAATGAGGATGATGATGATGATGATGATGATGATGATGATGATGATGATGATGACTATCACTTCTGTTTAGTACTGCCCGATTTATTGTCGTTTGCACTTTGGTTGTTTGTCTGACATGTTTGGTCGGGTTTTTCAATATGTTTCTCATCCTTGCTCTGTTTGCCTGCACGAGAACAAATCTGACGGTTGTATGTGGTGACATTTATGTACTCGGATGATACATTTTCTTTGAATGTTAGACTTACAACTTTGTGGACTGCGTTCTGTTGAGAAGTTTGACTCCTTCTCACAAGCGAAGCCAAACAAATAAATAATTCAGCTCACGCGATCTTAATAAGATACCAAGTCACAGCCCGCGACCAATGCTCCGAGCCTTCAGAAATGGTGGCAAAAGCACTAAAGTCGTTTGTTCCAGTGCGTCCAGTGCCCTTGGACAAGTTGTAATACTAGAGCCACCAAACTGGCATGCACCCGGGCAGGTGGAACATTACCCATGTACATTCTGTCATGACCCACCCAATCTATTTCTGATCAACAGTAACGCGATGGATGGGAAACAACCTGCCTGCAATTGAATGTTTGTGCTCCCCCAAGACCACACAGCTCCATTCGGAATTACAGTCAGATACCAAATGGCGTACCTGGTCATCGGACATTCACAATAACTTGATCAAAAACATGCAGTCTTTCATGGAACAAACGAATGTACTAGTGGTTTGAGTGGTTGTTATGCGACACCGCCACACACCATTGCAAACTCAAAGCGCCGGAGGAATTCAGTGAGGTAGCATGAAAAACAGTGACTTCGAAGTTTCTAGCCAACACCCTGCCTTTGGACACCTGCTCACATACATAGTACATCGAATATCCTGACCCTGTAATGCAATTTCCTAAATCCGAAAGTGCCATGTTAGAAATCAACCAAGACAGCTCTGTACAAGGATTAAGTTACATTTAACGGGGTAGTCTAACTGGCTGTATGCAAAATCAGGAAATACCCTGCACAGTGTTCACCTGCAGTAAGCTAACTTTTTCCAATGCATGAATTGCCACATCGTGTACCTCACGCTCAGCCGCTGGGGAAACCGGGTGGAGGTGGGGCTGTTGTGTGGGGGGAGATGGATTTGAACTGAACATTGACGCTAAAATGATGCTCAGGTTCCAGTTCCAGTCAATTTTGGGGAAATTAGACTGAACAAATAAAACATTGTAATATTTCCATAATCTGTCCACAAATCTTTTCCTTCATCTCCCACCAGCTGCTGGGAGTTCTGCTCTATGATCCATTCTGGGTGCTCGCATATTTCTGATGTCAGTGCTCTGCCCAAGTTGACACAGTCGACCGTCCCTCCTGTGAGCATCTGTAACATTCTGTCCGGTTTGCTCTCCTACCCTACCTCCTTTGTTTTTCCTCCCTTCTCTCACGAGATCCAGAAAAAAATAACCGCAGATATCCTGCGGTATCAGGAGGGTTGCAATTATCAATAAGACTTTGTAAAATGGATGTATTCAGTCAGAAATAGACCTTGTGTGGACCGACATGCAAGCGGAATGGGTAGATGCAGATTTGATGATAAAATATCAGACACGATTATATAAGTGCATTAATGGAACAGGTATGTAGCGCTAGGAACCAAGTGCAGATCAATGACAGGATATTCGCCCGACAGATGAAAATGGCCCTGGTTTTGCGCTGCAACATTCTGTGATTCCTATTCTGTCTGAACAGTGTCACTGAGTAAAGGGATCTTGTGGTCCAAGTCCATAGATCTATGAAAGTGTCTCCACAGTCCCACATGGGGATTAAAAAGGCTCATGTAAGGTTTTCTTGTTTTCAGCCGAAGCATCAAGTTGAAACGGCAACTGTGGTTAGGCATCATCTGGAGTATTCCATAATTTTCTGGTTATCCCACTGTAGGAAGGATGCGGAGGCTTTGAATCAAGTGTAGAAGAGCTTTACCAGGAAACGGGGCAACCTCTGGTTCTTTTATTTTGAGTGGCGGAGGCTGTGAGGAGATCTGAAATTAGATTACAAAATTATGAGTGGAAAAGAAAGACTAGAGAGGCAGTATTTTGCCAGGATAGAAATGTCTGACAACCGTGGGCATGTATTCAGGGTGAGAGAGTGTAGGTTCAAAGAGGATGCGAGTGTTAATTCTATTACTCAGACGGTGGTAAATGCCGGGAATGCTCTGCCCGATATGGTGGCAGAGACACATATACATTAAAGCGTTTTAAGAGACGTTTATATAGACACACGGATGTGTAGGTAGGAGAAATTACCATTTTGGGGAACTTCGACTTGAATTTTAACTAGTTCTATGCTAATACCGTTCTATGTTATATATTCTATATTTGCTATACTCTTAGACTTCTTTACACAGGACCGCACGAAACTGTTGTTGTACATACAACAAATAAGAATCCCCTTTGCATCTCACACTTGCCCCGTTTAAGTTGTGCCTTGAGGCGAACCTGTCAACCCTTCTTCCCGATTCTGACAAAACAGCTTGATATGGAGTATACTTCCCTCGATATTAACCACTCCTGCTCCCATCATTACCCGTCCTTTACTTCACGCTGATTTTCTCCTCTGTCCCTACCTGTAGCTCTTCCTTCTGTTTTTCGATTTGAACTAATTTCCAGTAACAGAATGTTAGCTTTCAAAGGGTAGGTGGTGGAGGAGCGGTGTTGGGTGGACGAGGCGATGCTGTGAACCCAAGAACAATAGACACAGCGAAGCGAAATGGGAACTGATATGAACTAATGCGACAGAAAGCGCTGACGAAAGTCTTTAGCTCAGGCAGCAGAACTAGAGAGAGAGGAAAATAAATGCAATTCTGATGAAAGGTCTCTGCCCAAAGCGGTCACAGTTTACACTTGTCCACAGATGCTGCCTGGCCTGCAGAGCTCCTCCGGCATTCTGTAATTCTAGAGTCTGCAGATTGTCTCTTGCTTTAGACTGGTCTAATCTCAGTCAGTGCCAACGAGATATTCGACTACGCCAACGCAGAACTGACCTTGGACAAAGAACAAGCAAAGAATGGTTGAAAAGGACAGTGTGATAGAAACAGAAACTTGATAAATAATGGAACAAAGGTTCAGATAATTTTGAATTGACGCATTTGGGAAATTGGAGGGTCTCTCTGATCAAACACGATCGGTGATAAATTATTTATGCAATTAGAAAGATGTTGGGAGTAGCGGCATTTTGCATTCAGATATTACATTCTCCAGAGAAAGCTGAATTGAGGTGTCAATCTGATTCCTTCAGTGGTTGGTCCATGATGTTTATTAATTTTAATCGTGAGCCGATAAGATCGAATGATAAACTCTAAATATAAGCTTTGTTAAGACGGGTAATAAGAAGGGATGATAATACTGGGAATTGTAATTGTACAGCCATCAATGGAGGCTAAACGTTTGAAGGGGATTACTCACGATAGGTTTGACAAATAATCGGAGAAGCATAAGCACAGGCAATGAAATGGCTCTGTAAGGGGAAGGTCATGCCTTATGCACCTGAATGACTTTCTGAGAGAGTGACAAAACAAATTAAGGAGATGGTTGATCTGTGTATGGAATTGAGTGAGGCGTTTGACAAGAGCCCCCACAATAGCTCGATCCAGTACGTCGGGAGGCATGGCGAGTATGCGGCTGGCAGTAGATGGGACGTTTCCAAAAGATCTGTTCTGTAACCCTGCTTTCTCTGATATTAGTAAATGACTTGAGAGAAGAAGTGGATGTGTGGGTTGGTAACTTGCAGTTTGGGGCTCCACGGAGCATAGCGGTTAGAATCAGACGATTCCAGCTCGGGGCAATGGAAATCGGAGTTCATTCCGGTGTTTTTTTTTTTTCCGGAAGGAATTTGTACATCCTCTCCGTGATATTTATGGGTATTCTCACAAGGTAAACGAAAAAAAAAGAAAACAACTTAGCGATTAGGCTGGGGTAAAATTGAGGTGACTGGGTGCCGTGGCTCATTATTCTTCGCTTCATTTCTGAATGAATCAATGACACCTATGTGGTATTGTGGATAGCGTGGAATTTCAACGCAATAAAAAGTTCATACACAATAAAACCTTAAACTAGGTTACAGAGCACATATTGTAGATTTGATCGCAGTGTGGAGGAACAGGAGAGTCGTATTATGCGAGCCTATAGATCCCCCAACATCTCCAACGAAGCTAATTTAGTGGTTATGAAGGCTCATGGCTTAAGAACTAGCAACTCCGGATTAGTGATCTGACGAGGGAAGAGATCCTAAGGAAGTACAGGTAAATATGTGGCTAACGATTTTTGCAGGAGGTAATCGTATACACACATTATTGGACTCTCTCCCAGGTTTGGTGCGACAGGTGTAAGGAGTACGGGTTTTACACCTGTACCAAAAGGGATTTAATATTCTAACTACAGCACACACAAAATGCTGGTAGAACACAGCAGGCTAGGCAGCATTTATAGGGAGAAACGATGTCAACGTTTCGGGCCGAGACCGTTCGTTAGGACTAACCGAAAGAAAAGATAGTAAGAGATTTGAAAGTAGTGGGGGGAGGAGGAAATGAGAAATGATAGGAGAAGACCGGAGGGGGTGGGATGAAGCCAAGAGCTGGAAAGGTGATTGGCGAAAGTGACACGGAGCTGGAGAACGGAAAGTATCATGGGACGGGAGGCCTCGGGAGAAAGAAAGGAGGGGGGGAGCACCAGAGGGAGATGGAGAACTGGCAAACAAATAAATATGTCAGGGATGGGGTAAGAAGGGGAGGAGGGGCAATAACGGAAGTTAGAGAAGACAATGTTCATGCCATCAGGTTGGAGGCTACCCAGCCGGTATATAAGGTGTTGTTCCTCCAACCTGAGTTTGGATTCATTTTGACAGTAGAGGAGGCCATGGATAGACTGGGAATGGGACGTGGAATTAAAGTGTGTGGCCACTGGGAGATCCTGCTTTCTCTGGCGGACCGAGCGTAGGTGCTCAGCGAAGCGGTCTCCCAGTCGTTTGCTCTTTAATATTCTAACTGGAGAGTTTGCTGCAGCTGCCCTGCCATTAACACGTAGTATGCGCATGCGTGCTGTTGGGGTGTGGGGCATGGAGTAGGAACTAATACAACAGGTGCGCAAGTAGCATTGAAGAAAACGCAGAGACAAGGTCAAGGAACGCCAAAATGATGGCCAGACTGGACCCGGTGGCTCCGAGGCCGAGGTCAGTTTATGTCACAAAAGGTGTGTAAAACTTAAGACAGACGAACTTTGAACCCGGATTAATTCGTAACGTAGTGAGCCAGCTATAACAGAGATCTGGTTCAGGGCAGAAAATGGCTGTCCCGACATTAAAAGCCCTCACGCGCCGCAAACTGCGATTGCAGATCGGCCGACACACCCAAATCCGTGTGCACCCCCATGTTCAATAGTAGACCCCTAAGTACGTCACTAAATAAGAGCGCAACCGAAAATTCCATGTGCATTCAACCCGCTGACAACCGCATATGCACATTAGATTATCTCAGATTAAGAAACATTTTAAACAGATAATCCCAAATCCGCATGTTCCCCTATATCCGAAAACACAGCCTAAATGTACGGCCAACACCATTCCCGAGTACGTCACATACTCGAGAACACACCCCTAAATCTGTTCCATGGAAAGATAGATTTGCATCCACATATTCGAGAAGGCAACCTTAAATATGCACAATGTCTAATTCAGTGTGCACCCCAAACCCGCTAACCCCTCTCAAATTCACACCAGATATTCCCAGAACAGGAATCATTTCAAACAGTTCAGAACTGTTAGAATGTAAAATCGGCAAACAACCAAAAATTCGTGATCAACTTCAAAACCTCTCGCACAATCAAATCTGTGAGTAACCGGAAATCCATGTGCATCCCCATATTCGACAACGTAGAAATAAATCTGTTCGCAATCCCAAATCCGTGTGCACCCCAAAATATACGCGCATCCTGAATTAAGAACGCACCCTAATCCACGTACGTGTGTGTGTGTGCGCGCGCGCGTGTGTGTGTGCGTGTGAGTGTGTGTCTGTGTGTGTGTGTGTGTGTGTGTGTGTGTGTGTGTGTGCGCGCGCGTGCGTGCGTGCGTGTGTGCGTGCGTGTGTGTGTGCGTGTGTGTGTGTGTGTGTGTGTGTCTGTGTGACACACCCCAGACTGGTGTGTGAGAGCATATTTGCCGACACCACCTTAAATCTTCTTAATCCCAAAAATCAGTGCTCTCTCCATATACGCTGACTCTCCAACATGTATAAGAGATTATCTCAGAGCGAATCATTTCAAATCGATCAGAAAATGACTGCTTCGACATTAAAATCAGCACACATCCCGAAATGCATCTGCAATTCCAGATCGTTTGACACACACAAATCTGGGTGTAACCTGCGCACCTCCATATTAGACAAAAGACGCCTAAATCTGCGCACATTCCTAAGTCCGTATTCAACAATAAATCTGTGCGCATGACCGAGTAAGAGCTCGCCCTAAATCCATCTGCACCCCAATATTGACGACAAACCCACATGCACGCTGGATTATCCGAAATCACAAGTCAGGTCAAACAGTTCACAAAATAGCTTCACGTTCAAAAATCTAAAACAAACTTTCAAGTTCTATTATTAAAGTACCTATAAGTGAAACAACCTTGTGATTCGTCACGCCCCCCCCCCAATCCACCGACGCACCCAAATCCGTGTGTACCCAAACTCGCCGCGCACATGTCAAAATCTCTCAGAACCCCCAAATACGAGTCCGCCCCTACATGTACAATTGTTTATCCTAGAGAGGAACACTTTTCAAATATTTCACAAGATAGCTTAATCCGCTTTTAAAAAATAGCAAGAACAAGGCTCAACGTTAAAGTGCATTATTTATCCGAGTATCTGTCAAAGAAACAATTTGAATTTTGACATTATACCCAATTTCTCCGACATCCAAAATCCACGTGCACTCCCAAATACGTATGCACACCCAAATGGGTGCGCACTCCGAACCTGTCAACACCTCCCACTTACAGATTATCCGAGAGGAGAGATAATTTCAAATAGTTCAGAAAGTAGGAACTTCCAACTTAAAAATCACAGCAAGAGCAGAGTAGAAAACTGGAAGTGTATTTATTAATAAAGTACCTATCAATGAAACAACCGTGAGATTTGTCAGGACCCCAAATCCGGGAGCATCTCACATCGTGTACATCACCAAACTCACGTGTACACATTTGATTTTCCCAAAGGAAGAGTCACCTTAAGAAATCGCGAGGACATAGTGCAGCTAATATTGAAGACACTATAAATTAAATGACTTTGTGATTCACCACAACCCCAAATCGACCGGCTCCAACAAATTCATGAGCACCCATACGCGCCGACACGCACCTAAACCTGACCTCATCCCCAATCATCAGGCACCCGTGTGCACCCCAAATCCATACTGACGTCCTGTGCACCCATATTGGTTCCTAATCTTGTGCAACCTCCCAATCAGATACCACCATCAGATATGTATGTGGTTCCAAATCCACCCATCACTGTGCACACGTACTCGCCGGAACTCTCCTAAAAAGACCAAATTTGCATGTACCCCCAAATCCGCTGATTTCACTAAATCTGTTCGCATCGCAAATCGGTTGCCACCCATCTATGCCGAAGCAGCCCTAAATCTGCGCAAACCCAAAATCGGTGCGCACCCCAATCCCTCTGACACCCGAGAGGCATAATGGATTATCCCAGACAAAGCAACATTTCAATCAATTCAGCGAATGACCGTCTCGAGGTTAGAAAGCCATATGTGCGCCAAAATCCTTTTGCAGATCGGCGACACACCCAAATCTGCGTGTCAACCCAAATCCGTGTACACCCCTAACTGGACACTGATCACTAAAATCCGTCCGCACCCGCACATCTGCGCACATCTTCAAATACGAGAGCACCCCACAGGCATATTAGATGACCCAGACGGATAATCATTGCAAACACAAAATGGCTGTCTAGTAAAAACCACCACGTATCCCAAAGACCCTACGTACGTCACCAAATCGACATGCACTCACAAAAACGTGAAGACTACGACCCTAAATTTGCTATCCCTATAAAGGAGCGCACCCTTATATCGGAGCACTCCCCTAAATCAGTTTGCAACCCTTTATTAGAGAACGCTCCTAAATCCATGAACAACCCTAGATCCATATGAACCAGAAGACCGTGTGCAACCCACATTCGACGACAAAAAATAAAATTGCGCAATCGCAAGTTCAGTGCGCACCCTAAACCCGCGGACTCCGCCACTTGTACATCAGATTTTCCGGGAGCAACAATCAATAAAAAACAATTGAGAAAAATGGCAGCCTTGACATTAAAAATCCGCACTCAAATTTTGATCCGTCAATTCACCAAATCTATGTGTGTCCCGTGATCGAAAAGGCAACCCAAATCAGCAAAGAACACCATGTGCATCGTCAAATTGGTGCGCATCACCATGCGCAGCCCAAACACGCTGAAACCCCCACATTCATTTGTGGGGCTCTTTGTACACAGATTTTGTCATCTTGTGAATGTCTGAAATTATTCTTTTGAGATATCCTAATTAGCGGGTGTGTGTCTACGGTTTTGAAATTGAGGAGATGCATTTGCATTTGGAGATGCACACGGATTTCTCACGTATCTGAGGTGTCTGCGGTTTTGGGGTGTGCCGAATCTCAAAGTTGTTTCATTTCGATCACGTGAATAATGAATTTAATTTGAAATTTGACATGAAGTATTTTAAATGATACTTCCTCTGGGATAATCTAATGTGGAAGTTGGTTTCTCCACAGGTATGATATTCGCATGAATTTTAGGGTAGTTTAGCCATCAGTAAGACTTGGTTGTAGGAGGGGCAGGTTTGTTACCTCAAAAATCCTGTTTACCGCTGTTTTTGCCGTGCTAATGTATGTATAATTTAGGCTGAGGCGAGGCTTTAAAGTGGAACTGAGGAATAAGAAAGATATGAACTCGTTCATGGAGCTTATTATCGACCACCGAACAGTCTGGGGATTTAGAGGAACAAATCTGTGGAGCGTTCGGAGTCTGTTGTAAGAGACATCAGGTTGTGTCATCGGGTGACTTTAACATTTTTGGTATTGACTGTGAGCCTCATACCGTGAAAGAAACATTGGACAGTTTTCTTAATCAGTTAAGAAAGTTTCCTTAATCAGTAGACGGAAAGTCCCAAAGAGAGTGCAATACTTGATCCCATCCTATCGAACAGGACACGCCATTTGTGCCGGGTGCCACTTTGCATCTAGTGGTGGTAATGCCATTAGATACAGGGTAATTACGGAAAAAGGATGGGTGTAACCTCGAGTTAAGTTTATTTCTGAGGTTTATAACAATACGGGACGCAGGTTGACCAGATAGCTTGTATCTTTTACCCCCAGCGTGGAAATGTCTCATACCAGAGGACCTGCATTAAGTTGACAGAGAGTAGGTTGAAAGGAGATGAGTTTGACAAGTTTTTGTTGTTACAGAGACTGGCGAGTGATTGGAAAGTGCTGGCAACGCTGGTGGTGGAGGGAGATCCATAGAGGCGTTTAAGTGGCTCTTTAACAGGCACGCGGGTGGGCAGGAATGCAGGCGGGCGGATGTTGTGCCGGCAGAAGGAATTTAGAAGTGGTATATCACAACTCTTGGACCGAAGGGTCTGCTATGTTGTGTGATTTACGTTCTCTGCTCTGTAGAAAGAGCAGAGTGATTTGAGCTCATCGGGTGGGAAGAGCAGGGGGTTGGGTAGAACAAGGAACTCGACGATTTATCGACAAAGAGAGAGAAAGAGCAATTCTCGGACGGCATAGGCCGTGAAAACGACACACTCCGACAGCATCTTCAAAGGGACACTGAAAAACCCTTTACAGTGTTTCTGTGTCACCGACACAACCCTCGTCGTGATACGAACTCGACCCTCACAGTGACACATACACACTGACAGACCCTGCAATGCAACAAGGAAACCTCCTCGCTCATAACACCCACCCTCCACAATACCCCTCCTCGAATCCGTAAAACACGCCCTCTCCAACACTACTCCTCGTCCCCGTCACACATTCCCTCCACTACACCACTCCTGTCTGGGTCACCCGTCCCGCCCTTACAAGCTACCCTCTCTCCGTGATACAGTCCCTACCCTGCACACATTCTCCGTCCGGGTCATTCCTAACATTCACTACGCCTGTCACCGTCCGCGTGACCCACTCCATCACTTAAACCCCAACCCGTCTTCGTCAATCTCTCCTTCTCCTGCACTGCTCCCTGTCTCTGTCACACACTGCTCACACAACACCGATTCACTTTCATTCAGCCCCCTTCCCTTACAGGCTACCACGTCTCCGTGACCTATTCCCTCCCCAGCACACGCCCCGTCTCCCTGATCACCCACCTTGCTGTGGCACCTCCCACGTCTCCGTTACCTCCTCAATCCCCTAAAACTACCCCTGTCTCGGTCGCCGCCCATTCGCCTCCCTTACTGTTTTCACAGGCAATTGTGGGGTCTATGAGGGAGAGCTGACGTTTGTTGCTACACCTCGCGCCTTCCACCGGATATCTCTCACCCTTAGCAACAGTTATATTACTGTGGATACTGTCGGAGAGGTGACCTAATGATGGAAAATCGCAGTGGGATCTTTCAAGGAAGGTGCGCCATCTACAGGCGAGACAGTTTCACTGCATTTCAATTCAATTCAATTCCAGCGTTAGACATCAGAAAGAAGAAGGAATTAAAGGAGGAGGGGTGAAAATCCTATGCAGAGAAAATGTCACCGCCCTGCTCAGTCACGACAGACATGAGAACTCGTCTAAGCGAGGCCCTATGGGTGGAAATGAGGAATTAAAAAATAAATGTCCATTTTCTTGGGGCTAAATTCGATATTATTACGAGAGACACAGATAGACCAGACAACCGGTACATTTTCCTGGAGCGGCGTAGTGTGGGAGGTGGGCAGATACAGGTCTTTCTCATTTCGAAAGACATAGACAGACGAGATAACCTGTACGTTTCTCCTCTAGGATAGAAATTTCAAATGCTGCAGAGTTTAAAGTGAGAGGGGCTATGCTTATAGGAGCTGCGATGGGCAAGGTCTTGTTTACACAGACAGCGTGGGTGACTGGAATGCGCTGTCAGGGTTTGTGGGTGAGACAGATCGATAGAGGTGTTTAAGTGCTTCTTTGACAGGCGCATGGATGTACAGGGAATGGAGGGAGATGGACATTGTGATGCCAGAAAGGATTTCATTCAGCTCTCCCCACGCTCTCAGATTCAGCCCACAGCCATGGAGGTGAGGGTTCGCCATGATAGAGCTGGGTGGGGCGACATCCCTCTGCAGCCTCTTGCGACCCTCTGAGTTGCAGGCTCCAGACCAGATCCTTATCCTCGCCACTGTACCTCTGGAGAAATTTCCGAATCTTCAGCGAGAAACTACAGACTCCTACAGTTGTCATCCCTTCGGTATGTGAGTGCTGTGGACGGTGGTGAAGGTGAGTGCAGAGCAAGGTGTAGAATACACTCAGACTCAGATGCGAAATAAACAAGAACACATTGAAGGAAACCAAAGACGGATTCACAAACACTGGTACCAGAAAGGGATCTCCTCTTGTTGAGGAGCCCTTTAACTACAGACATTCCAGGGAGGAATGTGGCGGGAAAAAACTGGCAGCCTGAGTCTTAAAGGGGAAGTGACAGCTCACCACACTGTGATGAGTGTGAATTGACTCATTCACACCGGGGAATTGACGTGCCGAAACCTGGATGCGCGTTCATATTAGCCTTTTCGCTTTGTATAATTAGAAAACGTTTTACTGTCCGTTTTTATATTTTGTGCTAGTTGATTTTCATAGTGCAGCTTATCTTTCTTAATTGCTCGCTTAGCAGTTCTCTGTTGCTTTTTAAACATTTCCCAATATTCTGGTTAACCGCCACACTTGGCGACGTTGTGTGCACGAGCGTTTTAGTTTGATGCCTTCGTTCATTTCCCTTGTTATCCACGGCTGGCTCTCCCAACTCTTCCTCTTCCTGCTTTCAACCGGAATGTACTTCTGTTCAGGACCATGAAAATTCTCTGTGAAAGTCTTCCCCGGATCCTCAACCATTCCGCCACTGAGCCTGTGTTCCCAGTTCACACCATCCCATTGTTGTCTCCATCTTGAGACACAATACACTGGCTTCAAACCGACCTGTTGCACCCTCCATTTGTATGAGGAGCTCAGTCATACTGTGATCACTCTTTCCAAGAGGACCACTAACTATAAGATCACTAATTTTCGCTCTCCCATTGCACAGAACGGGTCTAAGATAGCGCGTTTTCTTCAGTTCACTCCACTCCTATTATTCTCGTTTTTATTTTTTTATTTTACTTTATCTTTATCCACACTTTTCTCTTGTACTCTATCCCTACTTCTGCAATCTGCTAAGACCACACCACACCTCCCTCTATTTAGTTTAAACCCCTATCCACAGCTCTAGTTATGTGATTTGCTGGGATCCAGGTCCAGGCACGTTTCAGATGGAGCCCGTCCCATTGGAGCAGCTCCCTCCTTCCCTAATACTAGGAACAATATCCCATGAAATCAAATCCTGAGCCAGGTGCTTAACTCTCTATTCTTCTTTACCTTATGCCAATTTTCATGTGGCTGAGGCAGTAATCCAGAGGTACATCTTTTTCGTGTCTGCTTTTTCAGTCTCCAGGGGCTCAGGAGCCCTCAGCAGAATCTCCTTCCTCGTTGTACCGATGTCTTAAATATATCCAGTGACCTGGCCTCCACAACCGCCTGCTGCTGCTAATTCCCCAAATTTACCCCTCTCTGGCTGATGAACTTCCTCCTGATTTCCGTTCTAAATTGTCATCCCTGTATTGAGAGGCTGTCCTCGCTGGTGTTAGTCTTCCCCACCATTGGAAGCCGTCTCTCCCCACCCATTCTATCGAGGACATTCATCATTATATCGGTTCCAATGAGGACACCCCTCATTCTTCTGACAGTCCCAGATTCATCAAATGATCCTAATGTGATAAGCGTTTCAATCCCGAAATCATTTTCGTGAGCCCCCAGTTAACGTTCCTCAATGTCAACACATCTTTCCCTACATAAGTGATCAAAACCGCTCATAGTACCCTGGATTAGGTTCTTAAAAAGGCTGAAGATGTCATGATTGCCTTTATATTCCAGTCCTCTGGAAAGGAAAGCTGCCACTGTATTTGCCTTCCTCACCACTGACTCCATCTACAGATTCACTGAGGGAATCCTGCACGAGCACTCCCAAATCCCTTTGCGCCGTCGATTATTGAATCTTCTCTCTATTTAGAAAAGAGTTTACACTTTTATTTCTTCCACCAAGTTGCATGACCATACACTTCCCGGCACTGTATTCCACCTGCCACTCCTTTGCCCGTTCTCCTGATCTGTTTCAGCCCTTCTGCAGCCTCTCTGCTACTTCAACACTGTCTGTAAATCGGAAATCTTATCACCGATCAACACTGACTGTGGTTTCCTGATGAGGAAGACAAACTTTCTGTTGTAGAGGGAGATACAATTGCCCAGGATATTGAGTCTGTTGATTAGAACTGAGGGAATGAGTGTGCAGAGCTCTGAGTTGTTTCAATAAACTACCGCGTAGGTATTGCTATAGTCCAGATGGTCCAAGGCCCAGGAGAGACCAAGTTAGACTGCACCGGCTCAATCTCCATTGTGGCGAGAGATAAATTTTAGTGTGTCAATGTACTTGACACAATATAGATCTTCTGAGATGCTACCACAAAGGGTCCAAGTGATTCAAGAGGCTGAGGGGGTGATAGATGGGACATATTGAAAGGTGGAGGACATAGCAAACTGTGTGACAGCCAAACGGGGGATAACAGTTAAGGAGCCAGTGCAGGGACCCGTGTGACCATCCTCCACAACATCAGGTAAACCACTTTGGATACTGTCGGAGAGGTGACCTCTGTGACTCAAAAGGGAGCAGGTAGCGGGCGAAGGGGCTAATGACGGTTTAATGACGATGACTTAGTTAGGGGAACAGACAGGAGTGTCGATGGACGAGAACGAGATTCCCGGATGTGATGTTGTCCTCCAGACTGCAAGGGTCCGAGATGTCTTAGATCGAGCCCTGAGAATACAGAAGAGCGAGGGTGAACATTCAGAAGTCTTGATCTGCTAAGGTACCAAAGACGTGGCTAGGATGAGTGCTGGGGGAGTACAGGGAGACAGATGCTAAGTTACAGGGCTGGATTCCCGAGTGGTGTTTTCGGATTACTCGGTAGTCCAGAATGAGGACCGGTTTGCAGACAGGGGGTGGGGATGAAACTAGGTTTGCAGGCGGGTGGGAAGCAGAATGCCAGAACATTTAGTGGAGAGATGTTGGGAAGAATTCAGACAAAGTTAGAAGTCAAAAGATTGAGCATTATATGACGAGTGTCCCGAGCTACGTGTTCTTCAATACAGGAATTGTTGGTGGAAAGTCGGGTAACTGTGCGGAAGCTGAGGTAACAGGTTACAAAGAGAGGCAATGAGAGAGGAGAGGCTGTCAATACGGGAATATTCCAGTCAGCGGGATACAGTTGCAGATTGGCAGGTATAATGTGGGAGGCATCACTGCATCATGGCTCTAGAATAATTATAGTTGGGAGATTAATGTCCAAGGATACACATTGTATCGGGATGACAAGCAGGAGGGTAGAGAGGGCCGCTTTGTCCCTTTGGTAAAAGATGAAATCCAGCCGTCGGAAAGAGGTGTTATAAGGTCGGAAGTTGTTGAATAATGTTACGATAGTCATGGGGGACTACAATGTACAGGCATAAGACAAGAGCAGAATTAGGCCATTCAGCCCATCTAGTCTGTGCACTCGCCCCAATTATAATACATACATTCCTTTTTTTTTAGATAAGGGGCCCAAAGCTATTGACAATAATCCGTGCGGTCTGGCTGGTGTCTTCTAAATCTTCAATATTATCTCTTGCTTTCTATTCAATTCGCCTTCACTTAAATGCTAAGGACTGTGAATTTCTACAGTGCCGACGAGATCGATTTTTGGAGCAACTCGTGATTGAAGCCACACGTGGCTCGGCTATTCTCGGATGGAGGCTGTTAAATGGAGCAGAATCCATCAGATAGGTTAAGATAGGGATCATAACATGTTCGAATTCATCCTGATATTTGAGAAGGCGAAGCCAAGTGGAGATGTATCAGTATTACAGTGGAGTAAAGGGAATTACAGAGGCATGAGGGTACCGCTGGCCAGAATTGATTGGAAAAGAACACTGGTAGGGATGACGGCAGAGCAGCAATGGATGGATTTCGGGAAGAAGTCCAGAAGGCACAGGATATAAACATCTCAAGATGAAGAAGTATTCTAAAGGAAACATGACACAACCGTCGGTAACAAGAGATGACAGAGCCAACATAAAAGCAAATCGAGAGCATATAATTGAGCAAAGGTTAGTGGGGAATTGGTCACTTGGGAATTTTTTCAGCGCTTTTAAAATAAGAAAACTAAAAAAGTCATTAAGAGGGTAAAGATGGAATACGAGAGTAAGCTACCCAGTACTGTTGAAGTGGATGCCAATAGTTTCTTCAGATACATAAAGTACAAACGAGAGGCGAGAGTGGATATCTGATCGTTTGTAATGGGGAACAATGGAATGGCGGATGAAATGACTGGGTATTTTGCATCAGTCTCCATTGTAGATGACACCAGCAGTGTGGTGAAAGTTCCAGGTGTCAGGATTCATGAAGTGTGTGAAGTTACCATAATTACACTCTACCACACCCTTAGTCTCTCTCCTCCCTGCCCCCACTTCCTCCGCCTGTTCCTGTTTGCTTTCTCTATCAGCTGTTCATCTGGTGTTTGTCGGTGTCGGTCCGGCTCCTCTGTCAACACAGGCTTCCTCTGACAACGGCTGCTTCCCCTTTCTGAGCTCAGAGACGCAGAGAATCCTCGACAGAATGGACGACAGTGAGACTTACATGAACGTGCAGTTCGCAAAAACGGACTCACGCTCTCCATCGATGGGTGAGCGGGGCAGAGAAACGGAGGGGGTGAGCTTCATTCTTTGTTGGATCCGGGGTGCGTGCGATCGGACGGGTGGAGGGAGCCTCACCCTGTTTCTGACCCTCACTGTACGGTCCCCAGCTGAACCTGAACATACGCGGAACTGAATGTCCAGGCCCTCTCTGATCCCCGGGTCCGGACAGATGGCGGTCAGTTTCATCTTCGTTGGTTTAACTGTGTTTAGCTGATGGGTCCGTTCCTGTCGAGGGAGCTCAGGGCAAGCGCACAGTTGACCCTAATGATTTCCTGTTTGAGAATGTCAGAGGGATCCCGATGGGGAGGTGATGAGGAGATATGGTGAGGAATGAGCGGTCTGCGAACGTCGGGGTTGCAATAGGGGGAGCGGTGTGGAGATAGAACCGTGGGAGGGCGATGAAGCGAGCGTACTGAGGTGGAACACAGAAGAGGGAGCATTGCGGGATGGCCATTGGCGAGGGAATACTGTGGAAGGAGTGGTGAGGAGAGAGGACAGTGGGAGAGGCGGTGTGGAAGGAGAGCTGTATGCAATTTGTACCACAATCTACACTTTCTAACCACACTCTCTATTTCCCCTTTTCTACTCTATCTCCATTCTCGCCTTCTCTAACACGCTTTCTCCCCTTTCCCTCACCCACTCCCCCGCCCTCAATCTCCCCCTCTCTCTCACCTTTCTCAATCCACCGTCACATAAACTTACTGGCCCCCTCTCCATCCGCCACTCTCTCTCCCGTTCGCCATAACCTTTTCTCTCCCCATTTACTCCCCCCATTCTATCTCAATTTTCCGTCCATTGCTCCCATCGGATACCCCTTTCTCCACCACTCCATCCAACCCATTTGCCCTCTCTCTACTGCTCTGTGTCCTCGCACTTTCTCCTGTCTTCCCTCTGTCACTTATCCTTTGTGCCCCAACTTCTCATACCTCTCTCGCCCACATCTATCCCTCTCAATTCCTAATCTTTCTTCGCCACTTACTGCTCGCTGTCTCTGTCCTCCCTCCCGCCATTTTTTTTTCCTGGTCTCTCCCCGTCTCTCTCAATTTCTCGTTCTCGCTCCCAGATAATTTCACCTCCAACTACTCAGAGCTGAACTTTCGAGAAGACTCTCCCTGCACAGTGCCCCATCACACACTCCCTGGGTCAGACACAGAGTTAATCTCTCTCCACACCGTCCCATCACACGTTCCCGGGATCAGACACAGAGTGAATCTCCCTCCACACCGTCCCATCACACACTCCCGGGGTCAGAGACAGAGTGAATCTCTCTCCACACCGTCCCACCACACACACACGGGGTCAGACACAGAGTGACTCTCCCTCCACACTGTCCCATCACACACTCCCGGCGTCAGCCACAAAGTGAATCTCCCTTAGCACCGTCCCATCACACACACCCGGGGTCAGACACAGAGTGAATCTCCCTCCGCGCCGTTCCATCACACATTCCCGGGGTCAGACACGGAGTGAAGCTCCTACCGCACCGTCTAATCACACACTCCCGGGGTCAGACAAAAAGTGAATCTCCCTCCACACCGTCCCATCACACACTCCCAGGGTCAGACACAGAGTGAATCTCTCTCCACACCGTCCCACCACACACACACGGGGTCAGACACAGAGTGACTCTCCCTCCACACTGTCCCATCACACACTCCCGGCGTCAGCCACAAAGTTAATCTCCCTCCACACCGTCCCGTCACACACTCCCGGGGTCAGACACAGAGTGAATGTCCCTCCACACCGTCACACCACACACTCCCGGGGTCAGACACAGAGAGAATCTCCCTCCACACCGACCCATCACACACTCCCGGGGTCAGACACAGAGTGAATCTCCCTCCACACCGTCCCATCACACACTTCCGGGGTCAGACACAGAGTGAATCTCCCTCCACACAGTCCCATCACACACTTCCGGGGTCAGACACAGAGTGAATCTCCCTCCTCACCGTCTCATCATACACTTCTAGGGCCAGACACCAGGTGCCGCTTCGTCCGCAACGTCCAATCACAAAATCCGTGGGCCAGACACTCAGTGAAGTTCTCTTCCCTCTCTGCCATAATACAGTAACGGGGTCAGAAACTCTACGAATCCCTTTCTCTCTGACCACTCTCTCGTTTCACCAATCCCATGCACTTCCGCGTTCCTGTAGTCTTGAATTCTGTGTCTGTTTCAGAGATGGTATGTGTGTGTGTGACCGGAAGCAGCGCAGAATGAAAAGGGGGAGAGGGAGGGCAGTGAAGATGTGGTGAGGTTGCAGTTACTGACAGGAAACCGTGTGTAACCACACAACCGGCCTGTCCATATGAAAACGCAAAGAGGCTCAGCCCGGGAGATCGATATCAGATGGTGAGGAGGAAGTGTAACACGGGACGTCAGCTCTCCCACATTCTCCCCACAATTCCCTGTGATCACAGAGAGGGAAGCGTTTGGATGGGAGTGGGTAGTAACGGAGACGTCGGGGCTGTTGGAGATGAGGTCGGCAACGGAAAATGGGCATCGGGGAGGGAGGGCATGGCAGAGAAGGGGAGGGGTGTAGATCCCACAATGTGGCGAAAACAAAGGGGCTGTTTGTGGACTATAAGAGGACTGGAGACAGGCTGAGCTCTATTGACATCAATGGATTTGCGGTTGAGAGGGTGACCAGCTTTAAGTTCCTCGGCATACACATCACCGAGGATCTAACGCGGACTGTACATACCAGCTGTGTGGTGACAAATGCACAACAGCGTCTCTTTCACCTCAGACAGTAGACGAAGTTTGCTATGGGTCCCCAAAACATTAGAACTTTCCACAGGGACACAACAGAGAGCATGCTGAGTGGATACATCACTGCCTAGTATGGGAACCGTATTTCA
The DNA here is from genome assembly GCF_048418815.1 of Hemitrygon akajei. Classification (NCBI taxonomy): domain Eukaryota; kingdom Metazoa; phylum Chordata; class Chondrichthyes; order Myliobatiformes; family Dasyatidae; genus Hemitrygon; species Hemitrygon akajei. The sequence goes on from NW_027331919.1 coordinate 16,196,170, forward strand.
CTCAATCGCAGGACTCTTCAGAGAGCGGTGTTGACAGCCCAGCGCATCTGTGGATGTGAACTTCCCACGATTCAGAACATTTACAGAGACAGGTGTGTAAAAGGGGCGTGAAGGATTCGCGGGGACCCGAGTCACCCCAACAACCAACCGTACCAGCTGCTAACATCCGAGATCGTGTACCGCAGCAAAAATAAATAAATAAATAAACAAGCAGTACCATCATGCTCTGGGAGAGCGTTTTCGGCCCGGCCATCCGACTGATTAATTCACGCGGATACAATTTAATTTCTCTGTTATATTGACAGTCCTGTTGCACCTAATATTTATTACAAATTGCTATAAATTGCATATTCCACATTTAGACGTAACATAAATATTTTTAATCCTCATGAAAATGAAGCATGCAAGTACAACGTCAATTAAATTTAATTGACGGAGACGGGGAGGGGTGTAGATGAGGGATAAGGTGACGGAGACGGGGACGGGTGTAGAAGAGGAATAAGGTGACGGAGATGGGGAGGGGTGTAGATGAGGGATAAGGTGGTGGAGATGGGGAGGGGTGTAGATGAGGGATAAGGTGACGGAGATGGGGAGAGGTGTAAGTGAGGGATAAGGTGACGGATACGGTGAGGGGTGTAGATGAGGGATAAGGTGACGGAGACGGGGAGGGTGTATATGAGGGACAAGGTGGCGGAGATGGGGAGGACTGTAGAGTGGACTGGAATTTCCGAGGATATCTTCAATCCCTCACTGCTGCAGACGGAATTTCCCCCCACTTGAAAATGCCGACATTGACACCATGCCCGAGAAGAGCAGGGTGAGCTTCCTCAACTACACTTGCCCAGTGACACTCACAATGCTGTGATTAAGCGCTTTGAGAGTCGCGTCATACCCAGAGTTAACCTCTTCTCCAGCAAGGACGTGGACGCGCTGCACCCTGACGATGAGCACAATAGGTCTACATCCGATACGACCCTGTTCGCTCTCCACTGGTCACTGGACCACCTGGACAATACAACACCGGGCAGCTGTCCTCCTCTTTGGGAAACCTCAGTCAGTGCAGATCGGCAGTGAAATCCCCGATCTACAGATAGTGCTGAGGAAGCAGAGAGGCTACAGAATGTTCCAGAGTGATTGAGCGAATGGGGAAAGAAGCGGCGGATGGATCACAGTGTCGGGATATGTGTGGTCATGCACTTTGGTGGAGGAAATAAAGACACAGACTGTTTTATAAATTGGGAGATAATTCAAACATCTGAGATACAAAGAGACTTGGGAGTCCTTGTGCTGGATTCCCTGAAGATGAATTTGCAGGCGGAGTCGGTGGTGAGGAAGCCAAATGCAATGTCGCATTCATGTCGAGAGGATTAGAATAGAACAACAGGGATGTAAAGTTGAGGATTTCTAAAGCACTGGTGAGGTCTCAAGGAAGATTGTAAGCAGTTCTGGATCCTTTACCTAATCCGGCAGGATGTGTTTGTATTGTAAAGTGTTGAAAGGAAGTTCACGGAAATGATTCCGAGATTGAATCGATTATTAAATCAGGGGCGTTTGATGGCTGTGACTCTGCAGAATGGTCGGTTGGTGGGACGTGTGAGGGTGTCGCTTGGTGTTTTTGACAATGTTCAAATCCTTGAAGGCCTCGATGCAGTAAATGTGGAGAGAAGTTTCCTAATTGTGGGAGGGTCAAAGGCCTGTTGGCCCACATGTTATAGAATGCTGTCATTTTAGAACGCAGATTAGGAGAATTTCTTTCGCCTTACTGGAATGAACCTATGGAATCTGTTGCCACAGCAGACTGCGAAGGATAAGGCCTGATGTTTAAGGGAGAGGCTGAGAGAATCTTGATTAGTCAGGTCAGGTAGGGATACAGGGAGACGGCGGGAGATTCGGGCTGAGAGGGAAATGGATCGGCCATCATGAAATGGCGGAGCAGACCCGATGGGCCAAAGAGCTTAATTCTGCCTCCCTATCGTATGATCGTATTTGAAGTTCCTGTGTTGCTGAGTGTCAGCATCTCAGAGGATCTACACTGGGCATGTAAACACGAAGAAAGTGTCTTCATCGGCAGGCATCCAGGATTCGGAACCTCCATTCCCCGGTGTGTGGTTAGCTGTCACTTTCCCTTTAAGGCTGTGACTGCCAGTTATTGCCTGGCAGTAATTAAAGGGCTCGTGCTGTATTAGCATTTCTAATGCTGCAGATTGTGATTTAATCTTTGGATTTTCGTCACTGTCGTCTTGTTTATTTAGAGTCTGAGTCTGAGTGTATTCTGGACCATACTCTACACTTACCTTCACCACCACCCGTAGCTCTCTCATTACAGAAGGAGTTACAACGCCAGGAGATTGAAAGGATTTGGCCTTTCACTGAAGACCAGGAAATGTATACAGATGAACGTTGGGAGCATTCTGACTTGTAGCATCGCCGCCTGGTTTGGAGGCCGCAAGGGACAAGGTCACCGGAGGCTGCAGTGGGATATAGACTCAACCATCGTCAAAGGCACCACCTTCCCCAGCATCGAGGACATCTTCAAAATGCGATGCCTCGAGAAGGGGGCATCCATCAGTGAGGCCCCTCAGCCCGGGGCAATCTCCCAGCTCAATACTACCATCGGGTTAGGGGTACAGAAGGCTGAACTCTCAACGCTTCGGAAACACCTCCTTCCCCTCCAGCACCATGGTTTCGAACGCATGTGCACCACCTCCACATTTTCAGGTTTTTATTATCTTTTTTTTGGTAATTTACATTGATTCTACATCTTTGCGCCGTATCGATGCTGCAAAACAACAAATTCCAGGTTTTGTAATTTTCAGATAATAAATCAAATAGCGGTGAGGCCGCCCTGCTTTAGGAAAAATGTCAGTGAACTGGATAGAATGTACAAGGAGTTCTGCAGGGATGTGGCCGAAACTCGGAGGACTGAGTTATGGTGGGTGGGAGGGAAAGTTGGGACTATTTCCTGGAGAGCAGTTGTAAATTTACAGATTTCCTTAAACCCAAGAGGGACACAGACAGAGGGAATAGGCATAGCCATTTATCCAGGGTTGGGTTGTCGAGCACCAGACGGCACAGGATTGAGATGAGAGTGTGTGGAAAGCAGAAAGAGAGAGAGAGAGAGAGAGAGAGAGAGAGAGAGAGAGAGAGATCAGTGAGACGGAGGGTTTAGAGAGAACGGGGAGTGGAGGTAGAGAGTTCCTGGGGAGGGAAGGGGAGAGAGGTGTAAGAGGTGTGCAGATGATGTAGAGAAAGAGTTGGCGAAGTAAGTTCGAGGGAATGAGGGGAGCTGAGGGGCAGAGAAAAAGGTAGAGGGAGCTAGGAAGAGCGGGACGCGGGGAATGGCGAGAAAGAAGGAGAGAGACGGCGGGAGGGGTTTGTCGGTGCCTAGTGGAGAGAATATGCTTGCGATAAGAGGAGGAGGGATTAGGAGGATGGGGCAAAGAGGGTGGGGAGCAATTTTGAAAGGATTTATGAGTGAGAGTGAAGGGGAGTGAAGAAGGAGAATATGGGGGTAGTCACATGATTCATGTCGAGTCCACTGGCTGTTCGCAGAGACCCTGGATCTTTTCAGGAATATCCGGGAACAAAGGTGCCGACTTCTCGCAGATGAAACGCCGATCACTATCACAAGGGTAACTCCCTACGTGCGGCTCGCAGTCTCTGCAGTCGGACGTCCCCGGGAACACATTGTACAGGAGGGCCAAACCCACAGTCCTATCCAAGAGGGTTAAACAATTTCAACAGAGACAAAACAGCTCCAGCAGAGAACCCGAGCCGAGACCGTCCACAAGCTAATCCTATAAAATCGCTCTCTCCTGACAGCCTGTGTCACTCCCCAAACTCATCCCACTCAACCACTCCCTCCCTACCGTCCCGTGTCAGCACCCGGACCGATACCACGTTTCCAATGTCTCCCCACAGCCCTGTGTCTCCCAATCTAATCCCACCGAACCGCTTCCTCACCACAGTCCTCTGTCAGTCCCCATACGAATCGAACAGGCCCACCCTCTCCCCTCTGATCTGTTTCAGTCCCCGAACAAACCCCACTGTGCCACCATCTCCCCACACTGTTATATCTGTCTCGAAATGAATCGCATTGTTCCACACTCTTCCCTCAACCCTGTTTCGGTCCCAGATCAATCCTGTTGCCCCTCCCTCTATCCAGAGCTTCGTGTCTGTCTCCCGACATATCGCACGACTCCGCGCTCTCCCCACAGCCTCTCGTTGGCCTCCGGAATTATACCACTGGCACCCTCTCTCCCACATCCTTACCTCAGTTCGCAAACAAATCCGATTAACCCATTGTGTGCCCACCGCCCTGTATCGGTCTCCAAACTAATCCAGTTGTCCTACTCTCGCCCCTCAGATCCATGTCATTCACCAAACTAATTCCACTGTTCCTACCTCTTCTCACAGACCGGCGACTATCTCCAAAATAATTCCACTGCACCGCGCTCTCTTCAGTGACATGCGTCAGTACCAGAATGAAATAATTTCGGTGTATTGATCTCTCCGCACTGCCACCTAACAGTTTCCGAAATATTCCCACTGCCCTGTCCTTCCCCGATAGACACGTGTCGGTCCCAAAACGTTCCCATTGTACCACATGTTCCCGACAACCTCGTACAGTCTAATCGTAAACTAATCCCATTTTTTTCTTCCGTCAGGACTATGTCAATGCCCAACTCTTACCCCACATATCAGTTCAAATCTCACCCGTTTGCGCATTTTCCAATCCAGTGTGCAAGGTTTCGGTACAAAAGTTTGTGCGATGCAAAGCTCTGGGAAATTAAATTTATTTGATTAATGCCAAAAATTGAAAACTATCTACGGAGCTTCTCTCTGTTGATTACAACAGGAATGTGTGATGGGACGGTGTGCAGGAGCTTCAGTCTGTGTCTGACCCCGAGAGTGTGTGAGGGGGCACTGTGGAGGGAGATTCACTCTGTGTCTGACCCCGGGAGTGTGTGATGGGACGGTGTGGAGGGAGATTCACTCTGTGTCTGACCCCGGTAGTGTGTGATGGGACGGTGCGGAGGGAGATTCACTCTGTGTCTGACCCCGAGAGTGTGTGAGGGGACGGTGTGGATGGAGATTCACTCTCAGTCTCACCCCGGGAGTGTGTGATGGGACTGTGTGGAGGGAGATTCACTCTGTGTCTGACCCCGGTAGTGTGTGATGGGACGGTGCGGAGGGAGATTCAATATGTGTCTGACCCCGAGAGTGTGTGATGGGACGGTGTGGAGAGAGATTCACTCTGATTCTCACCCCGGGAGTGTGTGATGGGACGGTGTGGAAGGAACTTCACTCTGCATTAGACACCGTGAGTGTGTGCTGGGAGTGTATGCTGGGTATTCACTCTGTGTCTGGTCCGGGTCGTGTGTGATGGGAAGGTGTGGAGGGAACATCACTCTGTGTCTGACCCTGGTGGTGTGTGATGATTCCTGTGTAACTGTGGGATCTTCTCGTGCTGTGACACATACCGCTTCATCCCTTGAATTGATTTCCAGCAGCCTTGAATCACGGTTTGAACATTCTTGCATTGCTCTGCGGAAAGATGCTTCAAACGTCGAGACATAATAACACCGGTCTTTATTTGTGACCCAGTCCTTGGAACACGTTTGTTCTGGAAATCAGGGACAAGAAACAGTGAGACACAGAGTGAATCTCTCTTCAGACTTTCCTATCACACACACGCGGTGTGTCACACAGAGTGTATTTCTCACCATGCGGTCTCATCACGCACACCTGAGGTCAGGCACAGAGTGAAATCCTCCCCCCCCCCCACACCGTCCAATCGCACATTAACAAGGATCAGGAAGAGTGAAGTTCCCACCAAACCATCCATCACACACTCCCGTGGATAAGACACAGAGTGAATCTCGTACCACACCGTCCATCACACACTCCCGGGGTCAGGACACAGAGTGAAGTTCCCTCTACACGGTCCCATCACACACTCTCTTTTCAGAGAACAGAATTTAGATCCCTCCACAAATTCCAATCACACACAGCGTTGGTTAGGCAGAGTGCGAATCCCTCTCTCCACGGCCCCATCACACACTCCAGTAGTCAGACACGGAAAGAAACTCCCTCAGCACACACGATAAATGTCAGAGGGAGAGTGATTCTCCCTCAAGAGCTTCTCAACGCACCACACAGCAAAGTTTCAGACACAGAGGGAAGCTGCCTCCACACGGTCCCATCAGACACTCCCGAGTCTAAAGAAACGTGAATCTCCCTCCTTACGTCCCAACACACTCCCTGGCGAGTCACAGAGTGAAGCTCTGTTTGAAGCGCCCCATCACTCCCCGCTGTGTTCACACACAAAATGTAGTTCCGCCCACCCCCACCCATGGCACACTCACGGGTTCAGACTCCCTCGAAAACATCCAGTCACAAAATCCTGTGTCACACAGGGTGAACTTCTCTCTGCACAGTCACTCACGGATTCAGACACAGACGCTCTCTCTCTACGATCCCATGAGAGACTCTGGGAGCCAGACACAGGGTGAAGCTTCATTCACACCGTCCCATCACGTCCTGCTGATTCAGACACAGAGTGTACCTCGCTCTACACCGTCGCATGACTGACTCTAGGAGTCAGACACAGATTGAAACTGTCTCTGCCAGATCCCACACTCACTCCCGGAGTCAGACTTAGACGCTGTCTCTCTCTCTCTCTCTCTCTCTCTCTCTCTCTCTCTCTCTCTCTCTCTCTCTCTCTCTCTCTCTCTCTCTCTCTCTCTCTCTCTCTCTCTCTCTCTCTCTCTCTCTCTCTCTCTCTCTCTCTCCTCTCTCTCCTCTCTCTCTCTCTCTCTCTCTCTCTCTCTCTCTCTCTCTCTCTCTCTCTCTCTCTCTCTCTCTCTCTCTCTCTCTCTCTCTCTCTCTCTCTCTCTCTCTCAACATTCCCATTTCATAATCCGGGAATCAGATACAGAGTGAAGCTCCAACCAAATCATCCTATCACACAATCCCGGATTCTGCGACAGGGTGTAGCTCCCTCTGTACTGTCTTATCACTCACTCCCGGGATCAGACGCAGACTGAAGCCTTCTTTCCAGGAACCCATATTTCACACCCGGAGTCAAACACCCGGAGTCTCTCTACGATTCCATTACACACTCCGGGAGTCTGACAGAGTGAAGCTCCAACTGCACCGTCCCGTTACACACACCCCGGATTCAGAGACAGAGTGAAAACCTCTCTGCACCGTCCCCTCACACACTACCGGATTCAGACAGAGTGAAACTCTTTCTGTATGGTCCCATAACACCCCTTCAAGGGTCAGACATGGGTTGAAGCTCTATGGGCACTGTTCCATAACACAATCCCACTGTCAGACACAGAGTGAAGCTGGATCCATACTGTCCAATCAGACATTCCCGGAGTGAGACACAGAGTGAAGCTGTAATGTTACGTCTCACAATCCCGTGGTCAGACGCGGTGTGAATCCACATCCACAACGTCCCGTCACACTCTCCTGGATTCACTAATAGAGTGAAATTTCCTTCTCGCAGCCCCATCACACACTCACCGGGACAAACACAGAGTGAATCACCCTCCATACCATCTCCTCACACACTCCCGATGTCAAGCACAGAGTAATGCTTCCTCTCTCCATGCCTGCCCTGTGATGAGGAGCGGGTGAAAGAGGGGAATGATGCCTCACCTCTTCTGCTGGTCACCAATTCACAGATTTGAGCCTTGGTTTCGTTGACAGATCTGTACTTCGTTCCTATCGCAGTGAACTGGTGATGTAGTTCGCTGTGCATTTGTTTAAGATCGGACAGATTAGAGTTGAGCGCAGAAAGCTTGGATTGAAGGGTTGAGTTTAACTCATGGTAGTTTCGGTGACAGGTTTCCTTAGACTGACGAATCTGTGATACTGAGAGAGATGGTGAAGGATGTTTAGCGTTCACAGGGACACGTGAATCAGCGTCACGCTACCGAACGTGTCACAGAGAGTGTTGTGTCAGTGTCACGGTGAAGGGTGTCACAGTGAAGGATGTGCTTGTGGCACAGTGAGAGGCGTCGGCGTCACCATGAGGGACGTGTCGGTGTCACGCTGACGGGTATTTCAATATCCATCTGCAGTTTTTATTGTTGTTACCAGTGAGGTCTGCGTCTGTATCGTGCGGGACTTGTCCGAGTGGGGATTTGTCAGTGTTCACTCTAATAGGAGTTTCTGTGCCCCGGCGAGAGATGTGCCGGGTCACAATGAAATGGATCACGATGTCAAAACGAGGGGAATATCAGTGTGAGGGGCTTTGATGTGTCACCGAGGGTGGAGTATCTCTGTAAATGTGTGTTGTTCTCGCAGAGCGGGTTATGTCTGTGTCACGGTGAGACAAGTCATGGCCACGGTGTGTGACAGAGTGTCACTCTGAGGAATGTGTCGGTGTTATGGAGAGGACTTCGGTGGCATTGTGAATTTAGGAGTCTGTTTCACGTTAAGTAGTTTGCCTCTGTCAGGGTGAGGTGTGGGTAAGTACTACGTGGGTGACATTGCAGTAAAGGAGCCATTACGAGTTAGTGATCATAAGATGATAAGCTTTTATCTGCAATTTGAGAAGGATAAGGGCAGATCGGAGGTATCAGTGTTGCAGATGAACAAAGGAGACTATGGAGCCATGAGGGAGGAGCTGGCCAAAGTTGACTGGACGGATAGCCTAGCAGAAAAGTCAGTGGAACAGCAATGGCAGGTCTTCTTGGGAATAATGCACAAGGTGCAAAATCAGGTCATCCCCCAGAGAAGGAAGGATTCAAAGGGGGGAAAGGGGCCACAGTGGTTGACAAAGGAAGTCAGAGATTGCATAGCATTAAAAAAAAAAAGGAAATATGATAGAGCTAAGGTGAGTGGGAGGACAGATCATTGGGAAGTTTTCAAGGAACAACAGAACTTAACCAAAAAGACAATACGGGGAGAAAAACTGAGGTACGAAAGCAAGCTAACCAGGAATATAAAGGACGATAGCAAAAGCCTTTTTAGGTATGTGAAGAAAAAGAAGATATTTAAGCACAATGTTGGGCCCTTGAAGAATGAATTGGGTAAAATTGTTACGGGAAACAGAGAAATGGCAGAAGAATTTAATGAGTACTTTAGATCTGTTTTCACTAAGGAAGACACAAGCAATCTCCCAGATGTATGATGGGCCAAGGACATAGGGTAACAGAGGAAATGAAACAGATTGACATTCGGAAGTGAACGGTGATGAGAAGACTGATGGGACTGAAGGCTGACAAATCCCCAGGTCCAGATTGTCTGCACACTAGGGTACTAAAGGAGGTGGCCCTGGAAATTGCGGATGTATTGGTAATCATTTTCCAATGTTCCTTAGATTCAGGATCAGTTCCTGAGGATTGGAGAATGGCTAACGTTATCCCACTTTTTAAGAAAGGAGGGAGGGGAAAACAGAACTATCGACCTATCAGCCTGACATCGGTGGTGGGAAAGATGCTAGAGTCCATTATTAAGGATGAAATAGTGGCATATCTAGATAGCATGATACGATTGGGCCGGATTTACCAAGGGTAAATCATGCTTGACTAATCTGTTGGAGATTTTCGAGGATGTAACCAGGAAGTTAGACAGGGGAGATCCAGTTGATGTAGTGTACCTCGATTTTCAGAAGACATTTGATAAGGTCCCACATAAAAGATTGGTGGGTAAAATCAAAGCTTAGGGCATCGGGGGGAAGACATTGACATGGATAGAAAACTGGTTGGCAGATAGAAAGGGAAGGGTAGCGGTGAATGGGTGTTACTCGGAATGGCAGGTGGTGACCAGTGGGGTGCCGCAGGGCTCGGTATTGGGACCACAGCTGTTTACCATTTACGTTAACAATTTGGATGAAGGCATAGAAAATAACATCAGCAAAATTGCTGATGATACTAAACTGGGTGGCAGTGTGACATGTGATGAGGATGTTAGGAGAATTCCAGTGTGACTTGTATAGGCTGGGTGAGTGGGCAGATACTTGGCAGATGACATTTACTGTGAATAAGTGTAAGGTTATCCACTTTGGGAGTAAGAACAGGAAGGCAGATTATTATCTGAACGGTGTAGAGTTGGGTAAGGGAGAAATACAAAGAGATCTCGGAGTCCTTGTTCATCAGTCACTGAAGGTGAATGAGCAAGTGCAGCAGGCAGTGAAGAAGGCAAATGGAATGTGGGCCTTTATTACAAAGGGAATTGAGTACAAGAGCAAGGAAAACTCTTGAATTTGTACAGAGCCCTGTTGAGACCACACCTAGAGTATTGTGTACAATTTTGGTCTCCAGGGTTAAGGAAGGACATCCTGGCTGTTGGGGAAGTGCAGCGTAGATTCACGAGGTTAATTCCTGGGATGTCTGGACTGTCTTACGCAGAGAGGTTAGAGAGACTGGGCTTGCACACGCTAGAATTCAGCAGATTGAGAGGGATCTGTTTGAAACATATAAGATTATTATGGGAATGGACAAGATAGAGGCAGGAAATATGTTCCAGATGCTGGGAGAGTCCAGTACCAGAGGGCATGGTTTGAGAATAAGGGGTAGGTCATTTAGCACAGAGTTAAGGAAAAACGTCTTGTCCCAGAGAGTTGTGGGGGTCTGGAATGCACTGCCTCGGAAGGAAGAGAAGGCCAATTCTCTGGATGCTTTCAAGAAGGTGCTAGATAAGTATCTTATGGATAGGGGAATCAAGGGATATGGGGACAAGGCAGGAACCGGGTATTGATAGTAGTTGATCAGCCATGATCTCAAAATGGCGGTGCAGGCTCGAAGGGCCGAATGGTCTACTTCTGCACCTATTGTCTATTGTCTATTGTGAATTTAGGTGTCGGTATCACGGTGACGGATTTGCCTGTGTCAGGGTGAGGGGTGGATAATTGCCTCAGTGCGCGGTGCATCAATGTTATGTTGAGGGACGATACTGTCTCGGTAAGTGGTGTTACCGTGACTTTTGAGTCCTTTTCACGATGCGTCGCGGGGGCGGATCACGTTGAGGAGCGTGAAGGTGTCATGGTGTACGGTACCTCAGTGTCGCGGTGAACAGCGTGTCGGTGTTACTGTGAGGTGTGTTTATGTGTCGATTTGAGGAGTTTATCAGTGACACGGACAGGGGCATGTCGATGTTACAGTGAGGGGTGCGTTGTGGTCAGTGTGACTGCCATGTGTGTGTGTGACGACGATGGTCGTGTCCGAGTCGCGGTCAGGAGTGTATCTGTGTCTCGTTGAAGGTCGTGACCGTGACAGTGTTGTTCATTGTAGAGTGAATGGCATGTCGATGTCAGGACGAGTCTTGATTGTGTTACGGTAAAGGCCGTGACTTCATCACGGTTAGGGTGGTGGCCGTGTAATGCTGATGTGTTTTAGTCGGTGTTACGGTAAGGGGAGTGTCGGTGTCGCTGTGGTCTTTTACAATAACAATATATTCCATTCTCTTTATTTATGGTCTGACTCCACCCGGAGCCCGTTCCACTCACCATGGATCGAGAGACCGGCCACAATAATGATGAGGGCGGACATAACAAGGCAGAGTAGGCAGATCTGACGGTACGGTCTCCTTCCGATGTTCTCTTTCGGCTCCTGTTCATGAGCAGCTGTGGAGAGACCTCACCACCATAAGACCATCAGGTACAGCAGAAGTAGGCCATTCGGGCCATCCAGTCTGTTCCTTCATTCACTCATAGGCTGATCCTATTCTTCCAGTCATCCCCGCTCCATAGCCTTCACCCATACCCTTTTGATGCCTTGGCTAATCAATAACCTGTCTATCTCTGCCTTAAATGCACCCAATGTATTGTCCTCCACAGCCGCTCGTGGTATCAAATTCCACAAATTTACCACCGTCTGACTGAAGTAATTTCTGCGCATCTCCGTTCCAAATAGACATCCTTTAATCCTGAGTTTCTGTCCTCTTGTCCTAGACTCCCCTATCATGGGAAGTAATTTTGCTATATCTAATCTGTTCAGGCCTTTTGACATTCGGAATGTTTCCACGAGCTCCCCCCCCCCCCATTCTCCTGAACTCCAGGGAATACAGGCCAAGAGCTGCCAGACGAACCTCATAGGGTAACCCTTTCCTTCCTGGAATCATCTCGTGAATCTCTCCGAACTTTCTGCAATGTCAGAATATCCTATTAAAAATAAGGAGAACAGAACGGCACACAATACTCCAGGTGCAGTGTCACGAGTGTCTTATGGAGCCCCAACATCACATCACTGCCCTTATACACTAGAACTCTAGAACTGATTGCACTAGAACTGTAGAGCTGATTGCAGACATTGCATTCCGCTTGTGCATCACCGACTCAACCCGGAGAATAACCTTTAGGGTATCTTGCACAAGGATTCTTTTGCCGCATTCCTGCCGTACATTTCCCTGAGAACAAGTGTTACCAACTAATGCTTCCATTTTCCTGCCAGATAGCTTCATAATACCCCTTACTGCAATTAAACGCTTTCCTAACTTGTCTGTCCCTCTCCAATGTTATTTTAAGGGAGATAGAATTGTGGACTAAGACCCCAAGATCCCTCTGATCCTCCACACTGCCAAGAGTGTTTCAATTAGTACTATTTTCTACCTCCATATTAGACCTAGCAAAATGGAGCTCCTCGCTCTTATCTCGTTTGAACTCCATCTGCCACTTCTCAACCAAGTTTTGCATCCTATCAGTGCCCTGTTGCAAACTCTGACAGTACTCCGCATTATCAACAACGCCCCCAAACTTCGTGTCATCATCACATTTACTCACAAATCACTCCACTTCCACATCAAGAGCATTTATAAAAATCACGAACAGTAGGGTCCTAGAACTGGTGCCTGAGGCACTCACTGGTCACCGATCTCCATTCAAGGCTTATTGATAAAGTTGCATGGGATCCAATGCAACATTGTTTTGTGGATCCAGGTAATGTTACATCTATATAGGAACCTGATCAGGCACCACTTGACGTATTGTGCTCCGTTCAGAGACTTGGATACTATCACCTAGTTTTCTGAACCTTCCGTAAGCTTTTCTGTTCTTCTTGACGAGATCTTGAGCAGCCTTTGTACACCACGGTTCCTGTCCCCTGTCATCCTTCCCCTGACTCTTTGGAACGTACCTATGCAGAATGCCACGTAAAGAACCCCTGAACATTTGCCACATTCCTGCCGTATATTTCCTTTGGAGCAACTGTTACCAAATAATGCTTCCAAATTCCCGTCAGACAGCTTCATATTTCCCCTTACTCCAAGTAAAGCTTTTCTAACGTGTCCGCCCCTCTCCCTCTCCAATGCTATGGTAAAGGAGATAGAATTGTGATCACTTCCTCCAAAATGCTCTCCCACTGAGAGACCTGACACCTGACCAGGTTTATTTCCCAATACTAGATCAAGTACAGACTCTCCTCTGGTAGGCTTATCTACCTATTATGTCAGGAAACCTTCTTGAACACACCTCACCAACTCCACCCCATGTAAACCGCTTGTTCTATGGAGTTACCAATCAACATTTTGGAAATTAAAATCTCCCACCAACGACGTTCTTATGACATTATTACACCTTTCCAGAATCTGTCTCCCTATCTGCTCTTCTATGTTCCTGCTGCTATTGGGTGGTCTATTAAAAACACCCAGTAGCCTGACCCCTTACTGACTTTAACTCCCACGCATAGTGACTCGGCAGACAATCCCTCCATGTCTTCCTCCTTTTCTGCAACCGTGATACTATCTCTGATCAACAGTGCCATGTCCCCTTCTTTTCCCTCGCCCCTGTCCGTTCTGGTTTGTTCATATTGGTAGATACAATGTACGCTAAATTTTTAACAAATCCATTAACAAGCTGCCAGATGGTCGATTGCTGTATTAGATGGAAGAGCGGGAGTGAGGGAGAGACAGAGAAGGAATGGAGCGCTGGGACGGGGAGGCAGAAGGGAAGATAGTGAGAGTAGAAGAGAGAATGGGGACGGAGATGCCGGATGGCGTGAGACCCAGGGAAAGATGTCGGGTTAATTTAACGGGGGGAGGGGGGATGAATCAGGCACTCGCAGTAGATGCAGCGTACAGAGACTTGTCCAAGGCTATTAACAAGGGCTCAGATGGTAGACTGGTCTGGAGGATGATGTGCAAACAAAGGCGATCACTTTGAATTCAGAGGCCTGATCCGGGCTGGATGGCTGATGTAATATACACAACATTTAACAAGGTCCCAGAAGGTACATCGCTCTGGAAGAATTGTCTTGGCGGTAGGAGCAAAGCCTTAGGGTTGAAGTTCGTTTCTCAGACAGGACAGTCCAGCACCAGTGGTGTTCGCCGGCGAGTGGGAGGTGGGACGTCATCATTGTCAAATATCGACCATTTATAGCTGATCATACAGGACACGAGTGTAATTTTGCAAACATTGGTGGCGTGTTCAACAGTGGGGACAGTTATCTCTTATTGTGGGATCTCGATTAGCAAGGGAAGAGGGCCAAGCAGTAGAAAATGCAATTTATTTCGTATAAGTGTGGTCTATCATATTTCAGGAAGGGAAATCAGGGTATAACTTTCAGTTTTCGGGAGGAACCCTGGGTGTGTTGTGGAACTTTGGGACCAAGCTCCCCAAGTACCTGGTTCCGGAAAGTGAGGTCAGAGGCCGGCGGGACGGCGAAGAAGGCGTCTGCCGCGCCGGCCTTCATCAGTCAAGGCACCGAGTACAGGGTTATGGGGATCACATTGCAGTTGTACAAGACGTCCCTAAGGCCCCGCGTTCTGGTCGTCCTGCTGTAGGAAAGATGCCACTGAACTGGAAAGAGCACAGAGTGAGTAAACGAGGATGTTACCGGGACTCGAGGGATTGAGTTACGGAGATTAGCCAGGCTTTGGAGCACAGGGCTAACCTTATAGCGGTGCAGAAAACCAAGTGGGCACAGATAAGGTGAATGCGCAATCCCAGTTTTTTTTCTGGGCTTGGAGAACCGAGGACGAAAGCACACATTGTCAAAGATCAGCAGAAAGAGATTTAATCTGGGACAGGAGTAACAACGCGCTGCCGGAGGAAGTGGTCAATACAGATGCATTATAACTTGTACACTTGCGGGTATAGCACGTGACACCATCAGAGTGACGTCAGTAATGTGAACTCTGACCTGCAGTCACTAGCAGTTCGGCGGGTCCCGAGGCGTGGGAGGATCTTCATAATCATCGATGCGAAGTTTGTCTTTCGGAAGGTTCAGCACTGAGTAGATGGATGGGAGACCGTCTGGGAAAGAAAGACAATGTGAGACAGTGAAATAGAAGGAGGAGAGACCGGTAGAGAGTGGGGCTTGAGGACAGAGAGAGAGCGCGGAGAGACGGGCAGAGAGCATAGGGAGAGAGAGGGATAAGTGAGGGAGAACCAAAGGGCCAAGAGGGAGAATAGGGTGCGAGGTGATGTGTGAAATGGAGGTGAGAGGGATGAGTGAGATTGCGAAAGAGTTCGGGAGGGGAGGGTGAGAGTGATGGGAGAGTAAAAGTAGGAGACAGAGCAAGATAATTGGGGGAGAGCAAGTGGGGGTGAACTGAGACAGGAGGGAGCGAAGGTGGAGGGGCGAAGTGAGCTGAGTAAGGGAAAGAGTGCGCCAGTACAGCAAGAGCGTTAGAGAGGGGGGAGTGTGATAGAGACAGCACAGAGTGTGTGGAAGGGGAGAGCGGGGAAAGGGAAGTACATAGATGGGAAATCGCAACAGAGAAAGCAAGAGACGTAGAAGAGGAGACCTGGAAAGAGAGAGAGAAGGGTTGGGAAAGGGGAGAGAGCGTGAGAGGGAGGGAGGGAAAGGAAATAGTGAGCCAGAGAGGAAGAAAGGGGATGAGGGAGGATTAGCGTGTAAGAGATAGGGGAGAAAGGGAGAGACAGGAGAGAGGAGAGAGAGTGATGGGAGTCTGGGGTTAGAAAGGGGAGAGTGCTGCACACATTTTATAAAGTTCACGTTCCTCACTGATTCTTGCCAGTCTCTTCCCACCTCGACACTCCCCCCAAGGTGTTTCTGCTCACCGACCATGCCACATCACTCACTGCTCACGCACCACCCCCTTCACCACACAGATATCCCTCCTCATTGCCCCCAGTTTAACCCCCTCTCACGGTACTCCCACCACACAAAAAATCTCATGGCGTTCTCAGCACCGACCCCAACCAGAGCAATTCCTCACCCCGTTCCTCAGCCCTCCCTCTGTACCGCCCTGCCTGTTGCTCTGCCTCCACCGTCTCTCCGTCTCTGCCCTACTCACCTCTCGATGGAGACGGTGAGTCCGTTTTTACGAGCTGTACATTCATGTAAGCCCCGCTGTCGTCCATCCTGTCGAGGATTCTCTGCGTCTCTGAGCTCAGAAAGGGAAAGTAACCGTTGTCAGAGGAAGCCCGTGTTGACAAGGGATCAATCCGACTGAGACAAGCACTAGATGAGCGGCTAATAAGAGAGGAGCCGAGAGCAGGGGGAGGACGTGCTGTGGAAGAGTGAAATTGAGGGTGTGAAGCGGGGTTGTCTGGATCGATGAGAGTGGCGGTGGAAGAGTCGTGTGAGTGGGAATATACAGAGGCATGTGCGTGTGAGGGGAAGGTTAGGGTTTGGTGGAAAATGAGGCGTGGGTGACAGGGGTCAGAAAGGAGATTGGAATGAAAGAAGGGGAGTGCAAGAAGTGTGATAGAATGGGGAGAAGAGAGGGGTAGAAATAGAAAGTGTGGATTGTTGGAGGGAGTCATCCACAGTTAGTCAGTGGGGAAGTGAAAGGAAATGGGAGCTTTTGAATGGGAGTGAGGGTTCTGCCTAACGGGGTGGTGGCGCGGGAGGGGATGTGCCGTGGCGGCTCTGTGTGTGTGTCTGAGAGAGAGAGCGAGAGAGAGAGAGAGAGAGAGAGAGAGAGAGAGAGAGAGAGAGAGAGAGAGAGAGAGAGAGAGAGAAGAGAGAGAGAGAGAGAGAGACAGAGACAGAGAGACAGAGAGAGGAGAGAGAGAGACAGAGAGAGAGAGAAAGAGAGCGCCTCGGCTCCGCCGAACAAATACTCTCGGAATCAGACACAGAGTGAATCTCCCTAGATACCGTCGCACCACACACTCCCGGGGTCAGACACAGCGCATCTCCTTCTTCACTCCCTCCCTCCCCTCTCACCAATCACCAGCAGCTCAGCGTTTCTGTAGTCTCCAACAGTGTGTCTGTCTCTGACATAATAAGTCTGTGTGCGGGCCCAGAGATAGAACTGATAACTGTGTCTGTTCCCGGCAGTGTGTGATGCGACGGTGAGGAGGGAACTTCAACATTTGTCAGATTTCGTGACTGTGGGATGCGACAGTGAGCAGGGAGATTCACTCTATGACGGACACTTGGTGTGTGGACGCTGTGGAGGGAGCTTCGCAGTGCGTCTCATCCCCGAATTATGAAATGGGACGGATTGGAGGGAGCTTCAGTCTGGTGTGTATGTATCTTCTGTGTGGCACACACATAACTCTTCCTCTTTTGAACTTATTTCAAAACGCTTTGAAACTGTGTTAACACAATGCTGCTTCGCCCCATCGTCTGTTCTGGAAAATAGGAACATTGAACAGTGAATCTCTCCACAGCGTCCATTACATCCGCCGGTAGTCAGACAGAGAAAGGGGAATCTTTCACACCGGCCCATCACACATTCACGGCGTCGGTTGTAAAGTGAATGATCTTCGAACCGTAAGATTAGACAGACAGGCCGGGTTCGAGACAGAGTGAAGCTCCCCCTGCACTGTCCCATAGAAACTTGCTGTTGTCAGACATTCAGAGAAGTACCCAAAACACTTTTCCCAAAATACATTCGGGGGCAGCAGAAACAGAGGCGAGATACCTAAATACATCCCCAGCGCATACACACAGCCTTAGAAAACAAGTAAACGTTCCTACACTGTCCCATCACACACTCCCGGTGTCAGACACAGATTTAATCTGCCGCCTCACTGTCCGATAACACAGTAACCGATTCAGAAACACAGCGAACATCCCTCCACACTCCCACTCTGCCTCTCACCAATCACCAGCAGTACAACATTCATGTAGTTTCCGACATTGTGTCGTCTCAGAGATGATACGTGTGTGTGAGACTAAAGGTGGAACAGAGGAGGGAGGGGGAGTGGAAAGAGAGCAGTGAGTATTCAGTCAATGGGAGGAAATGGTGTGAAACCACTCGAATGGCCTGTACAGACAGTGACGCAGAGAAGCCGAGAACCGAGAGATTGATATCCGGTTGAAGCGAGCAGATGTAACAGCAACGGTGTGCAAGGTGCTTGACCCTGTGTCTGACCCCGAGAGTGTGTGATCGGACAGTACGGAGGGAGATTCACACTGTGTCTGACCCCGGGAGTGTGTATTGGGACGGTGCGAAGGGGGATTCACTCTGTGTCTGACCCCGGAACTGTGTGATCGGACGCTGTGGAGGGAGATTCACGCTGTGTCTGACCCCGGAAGTGTGTGATCGGACGGTGTGGAGGGAGATTCACTCTGTGTCTGACACCGGGAATGTGTGATGGGACGGTGGGGAGGGAGATTGACTCTGTGTCTGACCCCCGGGAGTGCGTGATGAGGGAGCTTCACTCTGTGTCTGATCCCCCGAATTCTGAAATGGGAAGGAGTGGAGGGAGCTTCAATCTGGTGTGTATGTAACTTCTCTGTGGCTCACACATCCCTCTTCCTCTTTTGAACTTATTTCAAGACGCTTTGAAACAGATTTAGAACAATGCTACTACGCCCCACCGTCAGTTCTGGAAAATAGTCCAATGTACAGTGAATCTCTCTCCACAGCGTCAATTACATCCGCCGGTACTCAGACGGAGAAAAGGGAAACATTCCCACCGGCCCATCACTCATTCACGGTTTCGGTTGTAAAGTGAAGATCACTCCAATCCGTCCGATTTCACAGACTCGCCCGGTGAGTGAAGGAGTGAAGCTCCCTCTGCACTGTCCATTCAAATATTCATGTTAACAGTCATACTGAGAAGTTCCCAAAACACTTTTTCAAAGCACATTCCCGCGATCAGACACAGAGTCAAGAACCAAACACCCACTACCAGCTCATACAAACAGTTTTAGAAAACGAGTGAAGTGGCTTCCACACCATCCCATCTCTCACATCCGGGGTTAAACACAGAGCGAAACTCCCTCCACTCACCGGAGCCAGACTCGGAATGAACGTCCCTCCACACCTTTCCATCACACACTCCCGGGGTCAGACACAGATTTAATCTGCCGACTCACTGTCCGATAACACAGTAACGGATTCAAAAACAGAGCGAACATCCCTCCACACTCCCACTCTGCCTCTCACCAATCACCAGCAGTACAACATTCCTGTAGTTTCCGACATTGTGTCGTCTCAGAGATGATAAGTGTGTGTGAGACCAGAGGTGGAACAGAGGAGGGAGGGGGAGTGGAAAGAGAGCAGTGAGTTTTCAGACACTGGGAGCAAATAGTGTGAAACCACACGACTGGCCTGTACAGACAGTGTCGCGGAGAAGACGAGAACCGAGACATTGATATCCGGTGGATGCGAGCAGATGTACCAGCAACGGTGTGCAATGTGCTTGACCATGTTTCTGACCCCGGGAAAGTGTGATGGGACGGTGCGGAGGGAGATTCACTCTGTGTTTGACCCCGGGAGTGTGCAATGGGACGGTGTGGAGGGATATTCATTCTGTATTTGACGCCGCGAGTTTGTGATGGGACGGTATACAACATAGAACTGAAGACAGTGCATCACAGTAAAGTTCCTTCGGCCCACAATGTTCTGACAACCTTTATACGCTGCCTCCCATATAACCATCCACCGTAAGTCCCTCCATTTACCTGTCTAGTAGTCTCTTAAATTTCACTAGTGTATCTGCCACCACCACTGACTCAGGCAGTGCATTCCACCCACCAACCACTCACTAAGTAGAAAACCTTCCTCTGAAAGATCCTGTCTCTAAGAATATTTCCCTACAGCTTTCCCACCACAGAAGTATGTTTCACTGGACTATAATTATCCGGACTATCCCGGCTAACCTATCTGAAGAAGGGTACAAAATTCGTCTCCCTCCAGTCCTCCGCTACCATTCCTGTGGACAACGAGGACATAATGTTCCTATGCAGAGGCTCAGCAATCTCTTCCCTCGCCTCGTGGAGCAGCCTGTGGAAGATTCCTTCGGGTAAGACCCTTTTGACTTACACGACCTAATGTATTTTAGCAACTCCAACAACTCCTCTCCCTCAATAATAACCTGCTCCAGAACGTCAATCTCACTCATATTGTCCTCTCCGAAATAAAGTTCCCTCTCATTAGCGAATACCGAAGAGAAGTATTCAATGGGGACCTCGCTCACTTCCACAGCCTCCAGGCACATCTTCACACCTTTATCTCTAATCGGTCGTACCTTCACTCCTGTTATCCTTTTGTTCTTCACATAATAGAATAATGTCTTGTGATTTTCCTTTACCCTGCTCTCCAGGACCTTTTCATGCCCCTTTCTTGCATTCCTCAGCCCCTTCTTAAGGTCCTTCCTTGTTATCCAATATTCCTCAATTGACCCATCTGATCCTTGCTTTCTAAACCTCATGTATGCTGTCTTCTTCCATCTGACTAATTTCTCCACCTCACTAGTCACCCAGGGAGGCTTCATCCCACCATTCTTTATCTCATTCACAGGGACTGATTTACGCTAACATCCAGCAAGAGATATCTGAACATCGAACACATTTCCATAGTACATTTCCCTGCAGAAACTTCATCCCAATTCACACCCGCAAGTTCTAACCTCATAGCTTCATAATCTGCTGTTCCCCAATTTAAAAAAAAAAGATATCGTTTTCCATGAGGGAATTGGAGGGAGTTGAACACTCTATCTGAACTCGTGAGGGAGTGATGCAACGGTGTGGAGGGAGATTCACTCTGTGTCTGACAGCAGGAGATTGTGAAGGACGGTGTGGAGGGATAGTCGCAGTGTGACTGACCCCAGGAGAACGTGATGTCACGGTGTGGGCAGAGATTCACTCTGTGTCTGACCCTGGGAGTATGTGATGAGACGGTGTGGATGAACATTTCATTCTGTGTCTCACTGCGGGAGGGTGTAATGGGCCGGTGTGGAGGGAGATTCACAATGAGTCTGACCTCGGGAGTGTGTGATCAGGAGGTGTGGAGAGAGTTTAATTGTGTGTCTGACCCCGGGAGTGTGTGATGGGAAGGTGTGGAGGGAGATTCACTCTGTGTCTGACCCCGGGAGAGTGTGATGGGACGGTGTGGAGGGAGATTCACTTTGTGTCTGTCCCCGGGAGTGTGTGACCGGACGGTGAGGAGGTCACGTCTCAGTGTGACTGACGTAAAGTGTGCGTGATGGACGGTGTGGAAGGAAATTCACTGTGTCTGACAGCGGGAGTGCGTGATTGTACGGTGCGGCGGGGGATTCCTTTTGTGTCTGACCCCGGGAGTGTGTGATGGGACGTGGTGGAGGGAGATTCATACTGTGTCTGACCCGGGGAGTGTGTGACGGGAAGGTTTGGAGGTCGCCTCTCAGTGTGACTGACCTAAGGTGTGTGCAATGGGACGGTGTGGAAGGTGCTACTCTCTGTGTATGAACCCCGATGTATGTGACGGGTTGGAGTGGAGGGAGTTTCATTCTGTGTGGATATTTCACACATACCTTTTTTATTTCAAGACGCTTTCAAGCAGGGTTCGAACAGTGCTGCTTCGCTCCAACGTCTGCTCTGGAAAACAGGAACAATGAACAGTGAATCTCTCTGCATATCGTCCATTTTATCTGCTTGTAGTTAGACACACCGTCCCATCACACACTCCCGGGGTCAGACACAGACTGAATCTCCCTCCACACCGTCACATCACACACTCCCGGGGTCAGACACAGAGTGAATCTCCCTCCGCACCGTCACATCACACACTCCCGGGGTCAGATACAGAGTGATTCTCCCTCCACACCGTCCCATCACACACTCCCGGGGTCAGACACAGTCAAACTCCATTCACACCGTCCCATCATACACTCCAGGGGTCAGACACAGAGTGAATCTCCCTCCACACCGTCCCATCACACACTCCCGGGGTCAGACACAGATTGAATCTCCCTCCACACCGTCCCATCAAACATTGCCGGTGTCAGACACAGATTTAATCTGCCGCCTCACTGTCCGATAACACAGTAACCGATTCAGAAACACAGCGAACATCCCTCCACACTCCCACTCTGCCTCTCACCAATCACCAGCAGTACAACATTCCTGTAGTTTCCCACATTGTGTCATCTCAGAGATGATACGTGTGTGTGAGACTAAAGGTGGAACAGAGGAGGGAGGGGGAGTGGAAAGAGAGCAGTGAGTATTCAGTCAATGGGAGGAAATGGTGTGAAAACACTCGAATGGCCTGTACAGACAGTGACGCAGAGAAGCCGAGAACCGAGAGATTGATATCCGGTTGAAGCGAGCAGATGTAACAGCAACGGTGTGCAAGGTGCTTGACCCTGTGTCTGACCCCGAGAGTGTGTGATCGGACAGTACGGAGGGAGATTCACACAGTGTCTGACCCCGGGAGTGTGTATAGGGACGGTGCGAAGGGGGATTCACGCTGTGTCTGACCCCGGAAGTGTGAGATCGGACGGTGTGGAGGGAGATTCACTCTGTGTCTGACACCGGGAATGTGTGATGGGACGGTGGGGAGGGCGATTGACTCTGTGTCTGACCCCCGGGAGTGCGTGATGGAACGGTGCGGAGGGAGCTTCACTCTGTGTCTGATCCCCCGAATTCTGAAATGGGAAGGAGTGGAGGGAGCTTCAATCTGGTGTGTATGTAACTTCTCTGTGGCTCACACATCCCTCTTCCTCTTTTGAACTTATTTCAAGACGCTTTGAAACAGATTTAGAACAATGCTACTACGCCCCACCGTCAGTTCTGGAAAATAGTCCAATGTACAGTGAATCTCTCTCCACAGCGTCAATTACATCCGCCGGTACTCAGACGGAGAAAAGGGAAACATTCCCACCGGCCCATCACTCATTCACGGCTTCGGTTGTAAAGTGAAGATCACTCCAAACCGTCCGATTTCACAGTCTCGCCCGGTGAGTGAAAGAGTGAAGCTCCCTCTGCACTGTCCATTCAAATAATCATGTTAACAGTCATACTGAGAAGTTCCCAAAACAATTTTTCAAAGCACATTCCCGCGATCAGACACAGAGTCAAGAACCAAACACCCACTACCAGCTCATACAACCAGTTTTCGAAAACGAGTGAAGTGTCTTCCACACCATCCCATCTCACACATCCGGGTTTAAACACAGAGCGAAACTCCCTCCACTCACCGGGGCCAGACTCGGAATGAACGTCCCTCCACACCTTTCCATCACACACTCCCGGGGTCAGACACAGATTTAATCTGCCGACTCACTGTCCGATAACACAGTAACGGATTCAAAAACAGAGCGAACATCCCTCCACACTCCCACTCTGCCTCTCACCAATCACCAGCAGTACAACATTCCTGTAGTTTCCGACATTGTGTCGTCTCAGAGATGATAAGTGTGTGTGAGACCAGAGGTGGAACAGAGGAGGGAGGGGGAGTGGAAAGAGAGCAGTGAGTTTTCAGACACTGGGAGCAAATAGTGTGAAACCACACGACTGGCCTGTACAGACAGTGTCGCGGAGAAGACGAGAACCGAGACATTGATATCCGGTGGATGCGAGCAGATGTAACAGCAACGGTGTGCAATGTGCTTGACCATGTTTCTGACCCCGGGAAAGTGTGATGGGACGGTGCGGAGGGAGATTCACTCTGTGTTTGACCCCGGGAGTGTGTAATGGGACGGTGTGGAGGGATATTCATTCTGTGTTTGACGCCGCGAGTTTGTGATGGGACGGTATACAACATAGAACTGAAGACAGTGCATCACAGTAAAGTTCCTTCGACCCACAATGTTCTGACAACCTTTATACGCTGCCTCCCATATAACCATCCACCGTAAGTCCCTCCATTTACCTGTCTAGTAGTCTTTTAAATTTCACTAGTGTATCTGCCACCACCACTGACTCAGGCAGTGCATTCCACCCACCAACCACTCACTAAGTAGAAAACCTTCCTCTGAAAGATCCTGTCTCTAAGAATATTTTCCTACAGCTTTCCCACCACAGACGTATGTTTCACTGGACTATAATTATCCGGACTATCCCTGCTAACCTATTTGAAGAAGGGTACAAAATTCGTCTCCCTCCAGTCCTCCGCTACCATTCCTGTGGACAACGAGGACATAATGTTCCTATGCAGAGGCTCAGCAATCTCTTCCCTCGCCTCGTGGAGCAGCCTGTGGAAGATTCCTTCGGGTAAGACCCTTTTGACTTACACGACCTAATGTATTTTAGCAACTCCAACACCTCCTCTCCCTCAATAATAACCTGCTCCAGAACGTCAATCTCACTCATATTGTCCTCTCCCAAATAAAGTTCCCTCTCATTAGCGAATACCGAAGAGAAGTATTCAATGGGGACCTCGCTCACTTCCACAGCCTCCAGGCACATCTTCACACCTTTATCTCTAATCGGTCGTACCTTCACTCCTGTTATCCTTTTGTTCTTCACATAATAGAATAATGTCTTGTGATTTTCCTTTACCCTGCTCTCCAGGACCTTTTCATGCCCCTTTCTTGCATTCCTCAGCCCCTTCTTAAGGTCCTTCCTTGTTATCCAATATTCCTCAATTGACCCATCTGATCCTTGCTTTCTAAACCTCATGTATGCTGTCTTCTTCCATCTGACTAATTTCTCCACCTCACTAGTCACCCAGGGAGGCTTCATCCCACCATTCTTTATCTCATTCACAGGGACTGATTTACGCTAACATCCAGCAAGAGATATCTGAACATCGAACACATTTCCATAGTACATTTCCCTGCAGAAACTTCATCCCAATTCACACCCGCAAGTTCTAACCTCAGAGCTTCATAATCTGCTGTTCCCCAATTTTTTTTAAAAAAGCTATCGTTTTCCATGAGGGAATTGGAGGGAGTTGAACACTCTATCTGAAATCGTGAGGGAGTGATGCAATGGTGTGGAGGGAGATTCACTCTGTGTCTGACAGCAGGAGATTGTGAAGGACGGTGTGGAGGGATAGTCGCAGTGTGACTGACCCCAGGAGAGCGTGATGTCACGGTGTGGGCAGATATTCACTCTGTGCCTGACCCTGGGAGTATGTGATGAGACGGTGTGGATGAACATTTCATTCTGTGTCTCACTGCGGGAGGGTGTAATGGGCCGGTGTGGAGGGAGATTCACAATGAGTCTGAGCTCGGGAGTGTGTGATCAGGAGGTGTGGAGAGAGTTTAATTGTGTGTCTGACCCCGGGAGTGTGTGATGGGAAGGCGTGGAGGGAGATTCACTCTGTGTCTGACCCCGGGAGAGTGTGATGGGACGGTGTGGAGGGAGATTCACTCTGTGTCTGTCCCCGGGAGTGTGTGACCGGACGGTGAGGAGGTCACTTCTCAGTGTGACTGACGTAAAGTGTGTGTGATGGACGGTGTGGAAGGAAATTCACTGTGTCTGACAGCGGGAGTGTGTGATGGGACGGTGCGGCGGGGGATTCCTTTTGTGTCTGACCCCGGGATTGTGTGATGGGACGTGGTGGGGGGAGATTCATACTGTGTCTGACGCGGGGAGTGTGTGATGGGAAGGTTTGGAGGTCGCCTCTCAGTGTGACTGACCTAAGGTGTGTGCAATGGGACGGTGTGGAAGGTGCTACTCTCTGTGTATGAACCCCGATGTATGTGACGGGTTGGAGTGGAGGGAGTTTCATTCTGTGTGGATATTTCACACATACCTTTTTTTATTTCAAGACTCTTTCAAGCAGGGTTCGAACAATGCTGCTTCGCTCCAACGTCGGCCCTGGAAAACAGGAACAATGAACTGTGAATCTCTCTGCATATCGTCCATTTTATCTGCTTGTAGTTAGACACACCGTCCCATCACACACTCCCGGGGTCAGACACAGAGTGAATCTCCGTCCACACCGTCCCATCACACACTCCCGGGGTCAGACACAGAGTGAATCTCCCTCCGCACCGTCCCATCACACACTCCCGGGGTCAGATACAGAGTGATTCTCCCTCCACACCGTCCCATCACACACTCCCGGGGTCAGACACAGTCAAACTCCATTCACACCGTCCAATCATACACTCCAGGGGTCAGACACAGAGTGAATCTCCCTCCACACCGCCCCATCACACACTCCCGGGGTCAGACACAGATTGAATCTCCCTCCACACCGTCCCATCACACATTCCCGGTGTCAGACACAGATTTAATCTGCCGCCTCACTGTCCGATAACACAGTAACCGATTCAGAAACACAGCGAACATCCCTCCACACTCCCACTCTGCCTCTCACCAATCACCAGCAGTACAACATTCCTGTAGTTTCCGACATTGTGTCGTCTCAGAGATGATACGTGTGTGTGAGACTAAAGGTGGAACAGAGGAGGGAGGGGGAGTGGAAAGAGAGCAGTGAGTATTCAGTCAATGGGAGGAAATGGAGTGAAACCACTCGAATGGCCTGTACAGACAGTGACGCAGAGAAGCCGAGAACCGAGAGATTGATATCCGGTTGAAGCGAGCAGATGTAACAGCAACGGTGTGCAAGGTGCTTGACCCTGTGTCTGACCCCGAGAGTGTGTGATCGGACAGTACGGAGGGAGATTCACACTGTGTCTGACCCCGGGAGTGTGTATTGGGACGGTGCGAAGGGGGATTCACTCTGTGTCTGACCCCAGAACTGTGTGATCGGACGGTGTGGAGGGAGATTCACGCTGTGTCTGACCCCGGAAGTGTGTGATCAGACGGTGTGGAGGGAGATTCACTCTGTGTCTGACACCGGGAATGTGAGATGGAACGGTGCGGAGGGAGCTTCACTCTGTGTCTGATCCCGCGAATTCTGAAATGGGAAGGAGTGGAGGGAGCTTCAATCTGGTGTGTATGTACCTTCTCTGTGGCTCACACATCCCTCTTCCTCTTTTGAACTTATTTCAAGACGCTTTGAAACAGATTTAGAACAATGCTACTACGCCCCACCGTCAGTTCTGGAAAATAGTCCAATGTACAGTGAATCTCTCTCCACAGCGTCAATTACATCCGCCGGTACTCAGACGGAGAAAAGGGAAACATTCCCACCGGCCCATCACTCATTCACGGTTTCGGTTGTAAAGTGAAGATCACTCCAATCCGTCCGATTTCACAGACTCGCCCGGTGAGTGAAGGAGTGAAGCTCCCTCTGCACTGTCCATTCAAATAATCATGTTAACAGTCATACTGAGAAGTTCCCAAAACAATTTTTCAAAGCACATTCCCGCGATCAGACACAGAGTCAAGAACCAAACACCCACTACCAGCTCATACAACCAGTTTTCGAAAACGAGTGAAGTGTCTTCCACACCATCCCATCTCACACATCCGGGTTTAAACACAGAGCGAAACTCCCTCCACTCACCGGTGCCAGACTCGGAATGAACGTCCCTCCACACCTTTCCATCACACACTCCCGGGGTCAGACACAGATTTAATCTGCCGACTCACTGTCCGATAACACAGTAACGGATTCAAAAACAGAGCGAACATCCCTCCACACTCCCACTCTGCCTCTCACCAATCACCAGCAGTACAACATTCCTGTAGTTTCCGACATTGTGTCGTCTCAGAGATGATAAGTGTGTGTGAGACCAGAGGTGGAACAGAGGAGGGAGGGGGAGTGGAAAGAGAGCAGTGAGTTTTCAGACACTGGGAGCAAATAGTGTGAAACCACACGACTGGCCTGTACAGACAGTGTCGCGGAGAAGACGAGAACCGAGAGATTGATATCCGGTGGATGCGAGCAGATGTAACAGCAACGGTGTGCAATGTGCTTCACCATGTTTCTGACCCCGGGAAAGTGTGATGGGACGGTGCGGAGGGAGATTCACTCTGTGTTTGACCCCGGGAGTGTGTAATGGGACGGTGTGGAGGGATATTCATTCTGTGTTTGACGCCGCGAGTTTGTGATGGGACGGTATACAACATAGAACTGAAGACAGTGCATCACAGTAAAGTTCCTTCGGCCCACAATGTTCTGACAACCTTTATACGCTGCCTCCCATATAACCATCCACCGTAAGTCGCTCCATTTACCTGTCTAGTAGTCTCTTAAATTTCACTAGTGTATCTGCCTCCACCACTGACTCAGGCAGTGCATTCCACCCACCAACCACTCACTAAGTAGAAAACCTTCCTCTGAAAGATCCTGTCTCTAAGAATATTTTCCTACAGCTTTCCCACCACAGACGTATGTTTCACTGGACTATAATTATCCGGACTATCCCTGCTAACCTATTTGAAGAAGGGTACAAAATTCGTCTCCCTCCAGTCCTCCGCTACCATTCCTGTGGACAACGAGGACATAATGTTCCTATGCAGAGGCTCAGCAATCTCTTCCCTCGCCTCGTGGAGCAGCCTGTGGAAGATTCCTTCGGATAAGACCCTTTTGACTTACACGACCTAATGTATTTTAGCAACTCCAACACCTCCTCTCCCTCAATAATAACCTGCTCCAGAACGTCAATCTCACTCATATTGTCCTCTCCCAAATAAAGTTCCCTCTCATTAGCGAATACCGAAGAGAAGTATTCAATGGGGACCTCGCTCACTTCCACAGCCTCCAGGCACATCTTCACACCTTTATCTCTAATCGGTCGTACCTTCACTCCTGTTATCCTTTTGTTCTTCACATAATAGAATAATGTCTTGTGATTTTCCTTTACCCTGCTCTCCAGGACCTTTTCATGCCCTTTTCTTGCATTCCTCAGCCCCTTCTTAAGGTCCTTCCTTGTTATCCAATATTCCTCAATTGACCCATCTGATCCTTGCTTTCTAAACCTCATGTATGCTGTCTTCTTCCATCTGACTAATTTCTCCACCTCACTAGTCACCCAGGGAGGCTTCATCCCACCATTCTTTATCTCATTCACAGGGACTGATTTACGCTAACATCCAGCAAGAGATATCTGAACATCGAACACATTTCCATAGTACATTTCCCTGCAGAAACTTCATCCCAATTCACACCCGCAAGTTCTAACCTCATAGCTTCATAATCTGCTGTTCCCCAATTTTTTTAAAAAAAGCTATTGTTTTCCATGAGGGAATTGGAGGGAGTTGAACACTCTATCTGAAATCGTGAGGGAGTGATGCAATGGTGTGGAGGGAGATTCACTCTGTGTCTGACAGCAGCAGATTGTGAAGGACGGTGTGGAGGGATAGTCGCAGTGTGACTGACCCCAGGAGAGCGTGATGTCACGGTGTGGGCAGAGATTCACTCTGTGTCTGACCCTGGGAGTATGTGATGAGACGGTGTGGATGAACATTTCATTCTGTGTTTCACTGCGGGAGGGTGTAATGGGCCGGTGTGGAGGGAGATTCACAATGAGTCTGACCTCGGGAGTGTGTGATCAGGAGGTGTGGAGGGAGATTCACTCTGTGTCTGTCCCCGGGAGTGTGTGACCGGACGGTGAGGAGGTCACTTCTCAGTGTGACTGACGTAAAGTGTGTGTGATGGACGGTGTGGAAGGAAATTCACTGTGTCTGACAGCGGGAGTGTGTGATGGGACGGTGCGGCGGGGGATTCCTTTTGTGTCTGACCCGGGGAGTGTGTGCCGGGAAGGTTTGGAGGTCGCCTCTCAGTGTGACTGACCTATGGTGTGTGCAATGGGACGGTGTGGAAGGTGCTACACTCTGTGTATGAACCCCGATGTATGTGACGGGTTGGAGTGGAGGGAGTTTCATTCTGTGTGGATATTTCACACATACCTTTTTTTATTTCAAGACTCTTTCAAGCAGGGTTCGAACAATGCTGCTTCGCTCCAACGTCGGCCCTGGAAAACAGGAACAATGAACAGTGAATCTCTCTGCATATCGTCCATTTTATCTGCTTGTAGTTAGACACACCGTCCCATCACACACTCCCGGGGTCAGACACAGAGTGAATCTCCCTCCGCACCGTCCCATCACACACTCCCGGGGTCAGATACAGAGTGATTCTCCCTCCACACCGTCCCATCACACACTCCCGGGATCAGACACAGTCAAACTCCATTCACACCGTCCCATCATACACTCCAGGGGTCAGACACAGAGTGAATCTCCCTCCACACCGCCCCATCACACACTCCCGGGGTCAGACACAGATTGAATCTCCCTCCACACCGTCCCATCACACATTCCCGGTGTCAGACACAGATTTAATCTGCCGCCTCACTGTCCGATAACACAGTAACCGATTCAGAAACACAGCGAACATCCCTCCACACTCCCACTCTGCCTCTCACCAATCACCAGCAGTACAACATTCCTGTAGTTTCCGACATTGTGTCGTCTCAGAGATGATACGTGTGTGTGAGACTAAAGGTGGAACAGAGGAGGGAGGGAGAGTGGAAAGAGAGAAGTGAGTATTCAGTCAATGGGAGGAAATGGTGTGAAACCACTCGAATGGCCTGTACAGACAGTGACGCAGAGAAGCCGAGAACCGAGAGATTGATATCCGGTTGAAGCGAGCAGATGTAACAGCAACGGTGTGCAAGGTGCTTGACCCTGTGTCTGACCCCGAGAGTGTGTGATCGGACAGTACGGAGGGAGATTCACACTGTGTCTGACCCCGGGAGTGTGTATTGGGACGGTGCGAAGGGGGATTCACTCTGTGTCTGACCCCAGAACTGTGTGATCGGACGGTGTGGAGGGAGATTCACGCTGTGTCTGACCCCGGAAGTGTGTGATCAGACGGTGTGGAGGGAGATTCACTCTGTGTCTGACACCGGGAATGTGAGATGGAACGGTGCGGAGGGAGCTTCACTCTGTGTCTGATCCCCCGAATTCTGAAATGGGAAGGAGTGGAGGGAGCTTCAATCTGGTGTGTATGTACCTTCTCTGTGGCTCACACATCCCTCTTCCTCTTTTGAACTTATTTCAAGACGCTTTGAAACAGATTTAGAACAAT
The DNA here is from genome assembly GCF_048418815.1 of Hemitrygon akajei. Taxonomy (NCBI): domain Eukaryota; kingdom Metazoa; phylum Chordata; class Chondrichthyes; order Myliobatiformes; family Dasyatidae; genus Hemitrygon; species Hemitrygon akajei. The sequence continues at coordinate 16,227,151 of NW_027331919.1, forward strand.
GCTACTACGCCCCACCGTCAGTTCTGGAAAATAGTCCAATGTACAGTGAATCTCTCTCCACAGCGTCAATTACATCCGCCGGTACTCAGACGGAGAAAAGGGAAACATTCCCACCGGCCCATCACTCATTCACGGCTTCGGTTGTAAAGTGAAGATCACTCCAAACCGTCCGATTTCACAGACTCGCCCGGTGAGTGAAGGAGTGAAGCTCCCTCTGCACTGTCCATTCAAATAATCATGTTAACAGTCATACTGAGAAGTTCCCAAAACAATTTTTCAAAGCACATTCCCGCGATCAGACACAGAGTCAAGAACCAAACACCCACTACCAGCTCATACAACCAGTTTTCGAAAACGAGTGAAGTGTCTTCCACACCATCCCATCTCACACATCCGGGTTTAAACACAGAGCGAAACTCCCTCCACTCACCGGGGCCAGACTCGGAATGAACGTCCCTCCACACCTTTCCATCACACACTCCCGGGGTCAGACACAGATTTAATCTGCCGACTCACTGTCCGATAACACAGTAACGGGTTCAAAAACAGAGCGAACATCCCTCCACACTCCCACTCTGCCTCTCACCAATCACCAGCAGTACAACATTCCTGTAGTTTTCGGCATTGTGTCGTCTCAGGGATGATAAGTGTGTGTGAGACCAGAGGTGGAACAGAGGAGGGAGGGGGAGTGGAAAGAGAGCAGTGAGTTTTCAGACACTGGGAGCAAATAGTGTGAAACCACACGACTGGCCTGTACAGACAGTGTCGCGGAGAAGACGAGAACCGAGAGATTGATATCCGGTGGATGCGAGCAGATGTAACAGCAACGGTGTGCAATGTGCTTGACCATGTTTCTGACCCCGGGAAAGTGTGATGGGACGGTGCGGAGGGAGATTCACTCTGTGTTTGACCCCGGGAGTGTGTAATGGGACGGTGTGGAGGGATATTCATTCTGTGTTTGACGCCGCGAGTTTGTGATGGGACGGTATACAACATAGAACTGAAGACAGTGAATCACAGTAAAGTTCCTTCGGTCCACAATGTTCTGCCAACCTTTATACGCTGCCTCCCATATAACCATCCACCGTAAGTCCCTCCATTTACCTGTCTAGTAGTCTCTTAAATTTCACTAGTGTATCTGCCTCCACCACTGACTCAGGCAGTGCATTCCACCCACCAACCACTCACTAAGTAGAAAACCTTCCTCTGAAAGATCCTGTCTCTAAGAATATTTCCCTACAGCTTTCCCACCACAGACGTATGTTTCACTGGACTATAATTATCCGAACTATCCCTGCTAACCTATTTGAAGAAGGGTACAAAATTCGTCTCCCTCCAGTCCTCTGGTACCATTCCTGTGGACAACGAGGACATAATGATCCTATGCAGAGGCTCAGCAATCTCTTCCCTCGCCTCGTGGAGCAGCCTGGGTAAGATTCCGTCAGGCCCCGGGGACTCACCCGTCCTAATGTATTTTAACAACTCCAACACCTCCTCTCCCTCAATATTAACATGCTCCAGAACGTCAATCTCACTCATATTGTCCTCACCGAAATAAAGTTCCCTCTCATTAGCGAATACCGAAGAGAAGTATTCAATGGGGACCTCGCTCACTTCCACAGCCTCCAGGCACATCTTCACAGCTTTATCTCTAATCGGTCGTACCTTCACTCCTGTTATCCTTTTGTTCTTCACATAATAGAATAATGTCTTGTGATTTTCCTTTACCCTGCTCTCCAGGACCTTTTCATGCCCCTTTCTTGCTCTCCACAGCCACTTCTTAAGGTCCTTCCTTGTTATCCAATATTCCACAAGAGACCCATCTGATCCTTGCTTTCTAAACCTCATGTATGCTGTCTTCTTCCATCTGACTAGTTTCTCCACCTCACTAGTCACCCAGGGAGGCTTCATCCCACTATTCTTTACCTTACTCACAGGGACTGATTTACGCTAACATCCAGCAAGAGATATCTGAACATCGAACACATTTCCATAGTACATTTCCCAGCAGAAACTTCATCCCAATTCACACCCGCAAGTTCTAACCTCATAGCTTCATAATCTGCTGTTTCCCAATTTTTTAAAAAAGCTATCGTTTTCCATGAGGGAATTGGAGAGAGTTGAACACTCTATCTGAACTCGTGAGGGAGTGATGTCACGGTGTGGGCAGAGATTCACTCTGTGTCTGACCCTGGGAGTATGTGATGAGACGTTGTGGATGAACATTTCATTCTGTTTCTCACAGCGGGAGGGTGTAATGGGACGGTGTGGAGGGAGATTCACAATGAGTCTGACCTAGGGAGTGTGTGATCAGGAGGTGTGGAGAGAGTTTAATTGTGTGTCTGACCCCGGGAGTGTGTGATGAGAAGGTGTGGAGGGAGATTCACTCTGTGTCTGACCCCGGGAGTGTGTGACCGGACGGTAGGGAGGGAGATTCACTCTGTGTCTGACACCAGGAGATTGTGAAGGACGGTGTGGAGGGATAGTCGCAGTGTGACTGACCCCAGGAGAGCGTGATGTCACGGTGTGGGCAGAGATTCACTCTGTTTCTGACCCTGGGAGTATGTGATGAGACGGTGTGGATGAACATTTTATTCTATGTCTCACTGCGGGAGGGTGTAATGGGCCGGTGTGGAGGGAGATTCACAATGAGTCTGACCTCGGGAGTGTGTGATCAGGAGGTGTGGAGAGAGTTTAATTGTGTGTCTGACCCCGGGAGTGTGTGATGGGAAGGTGTGGAGGGAGATTCACTCAGTGTCTGACCCCGGGAGAGTGTGATGGGACGGTGTGGAGGGAGATTCACTCTGTGTCTGTCCCCGGGAGTGTGTGATGGGACGGTGTGGAGGGAGATTCACTCAGTGTCTGACCCCGGGAGAGTGTGATGGGACGGTGTGGAGGGAGATTCACTCTGTGTCTGTCCCTGGGAGTGTGTGACCGGACGGTGAGGAGGTCACTTCTCAGTGTGACTGACGTAAAGTGTGTGTGATGGACGGTGTGGAAGGAAATTCACTGTGTCTGACAGCGGGAGTGCGTGATGGGACGGTGCGGCGGGGGATTCCTTTTGTGTCTGACCCCGGGTGTGTGTGATGGGACGTGGTGGAGGGAGATTCACACTGTGTCTGATCCGGGGAGTGTGTGATGGGACGTGGTAGGGGGAGATTCACACTGTGTCTGACCCGGGGAGTGTGTGATGGAAAGGTTTGGAGGTCGCTTCTCAGTGTGACTGACCTAAGGTGTGTGCAATGGGACGGTGTGGAAGCTGCTACTCTCTGTGTATGAACCCCGATGTATGTGACGGGTTGGAGTGGAGGGAGTTTCATTCTGGTGTGGATATTTCACACATACCTTTTTTTATTTCAAGACGCTTTCAAGCAGGGTTCGAACAATGCTGCTTCGCTCCAACGTCTGCTCTGGAAAACAGGAACAATGAACAGTGAATCTCTCTGCATATCGTCCATTTTATCTGCTTGTAGTTAGACACACCGTCCCATCACACACTCCCGGGGTCAGACACAGAGTGAATCTCCCTCCGCACCGTCCCATCACACACTCCCGGGGTCAGACACAGTGAAACTCCATTCACACCGTCCAATCATACACTCCCGGGGACAGACACAGTGTGAATCTCCCTCCACACCGTCCCATCACACACTCCCGGGGTCAGATACAGAGTGATTCTCCCTCCACACCGTCCCATCACACACTCCCGGGGTCAGACACAGTCAAACTCCATTCACACCGTCCCATCATACACTCCAGGTGTAAGACACAGAGTGAATCTCCCTCCACACCGTCCCATCACACATTCCCGGGGTCAGACACAGATTTAATCTGCCGCCTCACTGTCCGATAACACAGTAACCGATTCAAAAACACAGCGAACATCCATCCACACTCCCACTCTGCCTCTCACCAATCACCAGCAGTACAACATTCCTGTAGTTTTCGACATTGTGTCGTCTCAGGGATGATAAGTGTGTGTGAGACCAGAGGTGGAACAGAGGAGGGAGGGGGAGTGGAAAGAGAGCAGTGAGTTTTCAGGCACTGGGAGCAAATAGTGTGAAACCACACGACTGGCCTGTACAGACAGTGTCGCGGAGAAGACGAGAACCGAGAGATTGATATCCGGTGGATGCGAGCAGATGTAACAGCAACGGTGTGCAATGTGCTTCACCATGTTTCTGACCCCGGGAAAGTGTGATGGGACGGTGCGGAGGGAGATTCACTCTGTGTTTGACCCCGGGAGTGTGTAATGGGACGGTGTGGAGGGATATTCATTCTGTGTTTGACGCCGCGAGTTTGTGATGGGACGGTATACAACATAGAACTGAAGACAGTGAATCACAGTAAAGTTCCTTCGGTCCACAATGTTCTGCCAACCTTTATACGCTGCCTCCCATATAACCATCCACCGTAAGTCCCTCCATTTACCTGTCTAGTAGTCTCTTAAATTTCACTAGTGTATCTGCCTCCACCACTGACTCAGGCAGTGCATTCCACCCACCAACCACTCACTAAGTAGAAAACCTTCCTCTGAAAGATCCTGTCTCTAAGAATATTTCCCTACAGCTTTCCCACCACAGACGTATGTTTCACTGGACTATAATTATCCGAACTATCCCTGCTAACCTATTTGAAGAAGGGTACAAAATTCGTCTCCCTCCAGTCCTCTGGTACCATTCCTGTGGACAACGAGGACATAATGATCCTATGCAGAGGCTCAGCAATCTCTTCCCTCGCCTCGTGGAGCAGCCTGGGTAAGATTCCGTCAGGCCCCGGGGACTCACCCGTCCTAATGTATTTTAACAACTCCAACACCTCCTCTCCCTCAATATTAACATGCTCCAGAACGTCAATCTCACTCATATTGTCCTCACCGAAATAAAGTTCCCTCTCATTAGCGAATACCGAAGGGAAGTATTCAATGGGGACCTCGCTCACTTCCACAGCCTCCAGGCACATCTTCACAGCTTTATCTCTAATCGGTCGTACCTTCACTCCTGTTATCCTTTTGTTCTTCACATAATAGAATAATGTCTTGTGATTTTCCTTTACCCTGCTCTCCAGGACCTTTTCATGCCCCTTTCTTGCTCTCCACAGCCACTTCTTAAGGTCCTTCCTTGTTATCCAATATTCCACAAGAGACCAATCTGATCCTTGCTTTCTAAACCTCATGTATGCTGTCTTCTTCCATCTGACTAGTTTCTCCACCTCACTAGTCACCCAGGGAGGCTTCATCCCACTATTCTTTACCTTACTCACAGGGACTGATTTACGCTAACATCCAGCAAGAGATATCTGAACATCGAACACATTTCCATAGTACATTTCCCTGCAGAAACTTCATCCCAATTCACACCCGCAAGGTCTAACCTCATAGCTTCATAATCTGCTGTTTCCCAATTTTTTAAAAAAGCTATCGTTTTCCATGAGGGAATTGGAGAGAGTTGAACACTCTATCTGAACTCGTGAGGGAGTGATGCAACGGTGTGGAGGGAGATTCACTCTGTGTCTGACAGCAGGAGATTGTGAAGGACGGTGTGGAAGGATAGTCGCAGTGTGACTGACCCCAGGAGAGCGTGATGTCACGGTGTGGGCAGAGATTCACTCTGTGTCTGACCCTGGGAGTATGTGATGAGACGTTGTGGATGAACATTTCATTCTGTTTCTCACAGCGGGAGGGTGTAATGGGACGGTGTGGAGGGAGATTCACAATGAGTCTGACCTAGGGTGTGTGTGATCAGGAGGTGTGGAGAGAGTTTAATTGTGTGTCTGACCCCGGGAGTGTGTGATGAGAAGGTGTGGAGGGAGATTCACTCTGTGTCTGACCCCGGGAGTGTGTGACCGGACGGTAGGGAGGGAGATTCACTCTGTGTCTGACCCCGGGATTGTGTGATGGGACGTGGTGGGGGGAGATTCACACTGTGTCTGACCCGGGGAGTGTGTGACGGGAAGGTTTGGATGTCGCCTCTCAGTGTGACTGACCTAAGGTGTGTGCAATCGGACGGTGTGGAAGGTGCTACTCTCTGTGTATGAACCCCGATGTATGTGACGGGTTGGAGTGGAGGGAGTTTCATTCTGGTGTGGATATTTCAAATATACCTTTTTTTTTATTTCAAGACGCTTTCAAGCAGGGTTCGAACAATGCTGCTTCGCTCCAACGTCTGCTCCAGAAAACAGGAACAATGAACAGTGAATCTCTCTGCATATCGTCCATTTTATCTGCTTGTAGTTAGACACACAGTCCCATCACACACTCCCGGGGTCAGACACAGAGTGAATCTCCCTCCACACCGTCCCATCACATTGTCCCGGGGTCAGACACAGTGAAACTCCATTCACACCGTCCCATCATACACTCCAGGGGTCAGACACAGACTGAATCTCCCTCCACACCGCCCCATCACACAATCCCGGGGTCAGACACAGAGTGAATCTCCCTCCACACCGTCCCATCACACATTCCCGGGGTCAGAGACAGAGTGAATCTCCCTCCACACCGTCCCATCACATACTCCCGGGGTCAGACACAGTGAAACTCCATTCACACCGTCCCATCATACACTCCAGGGGTCAGACACAGAGTGAATCTCCCTCCACACCGCCCCATCACACACTCCCGGGGTCAGACACAGAGTGAATCTCCCTCCACACCGTCCCATCACACACTCCCGGGGTCAGACACAGATTGAATCTCCCTCCACACCGTCCCACCACACATTCCCTGGGTCAGACACAGAGTGAATCTCCCTCCACACCGTCCCATCACATACTCCCGGGGTCAGACACAGTGAAACTCCATTCACACCGTCCCATCATACACTCCAGGGGTCAGACACAGAGTGAATCTCCCTCCACACCGCCCCATCACACAATCCCGGGGTCAGACACAGAGTGAATCTCCCTCCACACCGTCCCATCACACACTCCCGGGGTCAGACACAGATTGAACCTCCCTCCACACCGTCCCATCACACATTCCCGGGGTCAGAGACAGAGTGAATCTCCCTCCACACCGTCCCATCACATACTCCCGGGGTCAGACACAGTGAAACTCCATTCACACCGTCCCATCATACACTCCAGGGGTCAGACACAGAGTGAATCTCCCTCCACACCGCCCCATCACACACTCCCGGGGTCAGACACAGAGTGAATCTCCCTCCACACCGTCCCATCACACACTCCCGGGGTCAGACACAGATTGAATCTCCCTCCACACCGTCCCACCACACATTCCCTGGGTCAGACACAGAGTGAATCTCCCTCCACACCGTCCCATCACACACTCCCGGGGTCAGACACAGTGAAACTCCATTCACACCGTCCCATCATACACGCCAAGGGTCAGACACAGAGTGAATCTCCCTCCACACCGCCCCATCACACACTCCCGGGGTCAGACACAGAGTGAATCTCCCTCCACACCGTCCCATCACACACTCCCGGGGTCAGACACAGATTGAATCTCCCTCCACACCGTCCCATCGAACACTCCCGGGGTCAGACACAGAGTGAATCTCCCTCCACACCGTCCCATCACATACTCCCGGGGTCAGACACAGTGAAACTCCATTCACACCGTCCCATTATACACTCCAGGGGTCAGACACAGAGTGAATCACCCTCCACACCTTCCCATCACACACTCCCGGGGTCAGACACAGTGAAAGTCCATTCACACCGTCCCATCATACACGCCAAGGGTCAGACACAGAGTGAATCTCCCTCCACACCGCCCCATCACACACTCCCGGGGTCAGACACAGAGTGAATCTCCCTCCACACTGTCCCATCACACACTCCCGGGGTCAGACACAGAGTGAATCTCCCTCCACACCGTCCCATCGAACACTCCCGGTGTCAGACACAGAGTGAATCTCCCTCCACACCGTCCCATCACACACTCCCGGGGTCAGACACAGAGTGAATCTCCCTCCACACCGTCACATCACACACTCCCGGGGTCAGACACAGAGTGAATCTCCCTCCACACCGTCCGATCACACACTCCCGGGGTCAGACACAGAGTGAATCTCCCTCCACACCGTCCCATCACACACTCCCGGGGTCAGACACAGAGTGAAGCTCCCCCCACAGCGTCCCATCACACACTCCCGGGGTCAGACACAGAGTGAATCTCCCTCCACACCGTCGCATCACACACTCCCGGGGTCAGACACAGAGTGAAGCTCCCTCCACAGCGTCCCATCACACACTCCCGGGGTCAGACACAGAGTGAATCTGCCTCCACACCGTCCCATCACACACTCCCGGGTTCAGACACAGAGTGAATCTGCCGACTTACGGTCCGATAACACAGTAACGGATTCAGAACCAGATCGAATCTCACTCCCTCTCTCCCCTCTCACCAATCAACAGTTTTTCAACGTTCCTCAACAGAGTGAACAGTCTTCAACAGTGTGTCTGTCACAGACATAATCAGTGTGTGTGATACCAGGGGCAGGTCAGAGGATGTAAGGGGAGGAGAGAGAGGACTGTGAAATGGTGCTGATTTTGCAGTCACTGGGAGAAAGGGGTGCGAAACTACACGACCGGCATTTAAAAAACAGAGACGTAGAAAAGCTGAGAACTGAGAAATCGATATCCTGTGGAACTGAGTAGTTGTAGCACCAACGGTGTGGATGGAGCTTCAACATGATTCTGACCCCGAGAGTGTGTGATGGGACGGCATTGAGCGAGGTTCACTCAGTGTCTGTCCCCGGGAGTGTATAATGGGACGGCGTGGAGGGAGCTTCACCATGCTTCTGACCCCGAGAGTGTTTGACAGGACGTGGTGGAGGGAGCATTACTTTGTGTCTGACCCCGGGAGTATGTGATGGGACGGAGTTGGTGGAGATTCTCTTTTTGCCTGACCGCGGGAGTGTGTGATGCGACATTGAGGAGGGAGACTCATTCTGTGTCTGACCCCGCGAGTGTGTGATGGGACGGTGTGGAGGGAGATTCACTCTGTGTCTGACACCGGTTGTTTGTGATGGGATGGTGTGGAGGGAGCATCACTCTGAGTCTGACCTCGGGACTGTGCGATGGGACGGTGTCGAGGGAGATTCACTGTGTCTGACACCGGGAGTGTGTGATGGGACGGTGCGGAGGGGGTTCCTTCTGTGTCTGACCCCAGGAATGTGTGATTGGCCGGTGTGGAGGGAGATTCACTCTGTGTCTGACCCCGGGAGTGTGTGATTGGACGGTGTGGAGGGAGATTCACACTGTATCTGATCCCCCGATTTCTGAGATGCGACTGGTTGGAGGCAGCTTCAGTCTGGTGTGTATGTACCTTCTGTGTGGCTCACACATCCCTCTTCCTCTTTTGAACTTTTTTCAAGACGCTTTGAAACAGATTTGGAACAATGCTACTTCGCCCAACCGTCTGTTCTGGATAATAGTCCAATGTACAGTGAATCTCTCTCCACAGCGTCAATTACATCCGCCGGTACTCAGACGGAGAAAAGGGAAACATTCCCACCGGCCCATCACTCATTCACGGCTTCGGTTGTAAAGTGAAGATCACTCCAAACCGTCCGATTTCACAGTCTCGCCCGGTGAGTGAAAGGGTGAAGCTCCCTCTGCACTGACCGTTCAAATAATCATGTTAACATACAAACTGAGAAGTTCCGAAAACACTTTTTCAAAAGTACATCCCGCGATCAGACACGGAGTCAAGAACCAAAAACCCACTACCAGCTCATACAAACAGTTTTAGAAAACGAGTGAAGTGTCTTCCACACCATCCCATCTCTCACGTCCGGGGTTAAACACAGAGCGAAACTGCCTCCACTCACCGGGGCCAGATTCGGAATAAACCTTCCCGTCACTCACTCCCAGGGTCAGACACAGACTTAATCTGACGACTCACTGTCCTATAACACAGTAACGGATTCAGAAACAGAGCGAACATCCCTCCACACTCCAACTCTGTCTCACACCAATCACCAGCAGGACAGAATTCCTGTAGTTTCCGACATTGTGTTGCCTCAGAGATGATAAGTGTGTGTGAGCCTAGAGGTGGAACACAGTAGGGAGGGGGAGTGGAAAGTGGGCAGTGAGTTTTCAGTCACTGGGAGGAAATGGGTGAAACCACACGACTGGCCTGTACAGACAGTGACACAGAGAAGCCGAGAACCGTGAGATCGATATCCGGTGGATGCGAACAGATGTAACAGCAACGGTGTGCAAAGTGATTGACCATGTGTCTGACCCCGAGAAAGTGTGATGGGACGGTGTGCAGGGAGCTTCACTCTGTGTCTGACACCGGGAGTGCGTGATGGGACGGTGTGGAGGGAAATTCACTCAGGTTCTGACCCCGGGAGTGTGTGATGGGACTGTGTGGAGTGTCATTCACTCTGTGCCTGACCCCGGCAGTGTTTGATGGGACGGTGTGGAGGGAGCTTCATGCTGTCTCTGACACTGGGAGTGTGAGATGGGACGGTGTGGAAGGAGATTCCCTCTGTGTCTGACCCTGGGAGTGTGAGATGGGACGGTGTGGAAGGAGATTCCCTCTGTGTCTGACCCCGGGAGTGCGTGATGGGACGGTGTGGAGGGAAATTCACTCTGTGTCTGAACCCGTGAGTGTGTGTGATGGGACGGTGTGGATGTTGATTCACTCTGTGTCTGACCCCGGGAGTGTGTGTTGGGACAGTTTGGATGTTGATTCACTCTGTGTCTGACCCCGGGAGTGTGTGTTGGGACAGTGTGGATGTTGATTCACTCTGTGTCTGACCCCGGGAGTGTGTGTTGGGACAGTTTGGATGTTGATTCACTCTGTGTCTGACCCCGGGAGTGTGTGTTGGGACAGTTTGGATGTTGATTCACTCTGAGTCTAATCCCGGGAGTGTGTGATGGGACGGTGTGGAGGGAGATTCACTCTGTGTCTGACCCCGGGAGTGTGTGATGGGACGGTGTGGATGTTGATTCACTCTGTGTCTGACCCCGGGAGTGTGTGATGGGACGGTGTGGAGGGAGATTCACTCTGGGTCTGACCCTGGGAGTGTCTGATGGGACGGTGTGGAGGGACATTCACTCTGTGTCTGACTCCGGGATTGTGTGATGAGTCGGTGTGGAGGGAGATCCACTCTGTGTCTGACACAGAGAATGTGCGATAGGACGTTGTGGAGGAAGCTTCACCATGTGTCTTGCATCGACAGTGTGTGATGGGACTTTCTGAAGGTTACTTCACTCCGTGTCTGTCCCCGGCAGTGTGTGCTGTGACGGAATGGATTGAGGTTCGCTCTGTGACTGAACACTGGAATGTCCGAATGGAGGGTGTGGAGGGAGTATCACCTTATGTCTGACCCCGGGAGTGTTTGATGGGACGGTGTGGAGGGAGATTCACTCTGTGTCTGACCCCGGGAGTGTGTGATCGGACGGTGTGGAGGGAGATTCACTCTGTGTCTGACCCCGGGAGTGTGTGATGGGACGGTGTGGAGGGAGATTCACTCTGTGTCTGACCCCGGGAGAGTGTGATGGGACGGTGTGGAGTGAGATTCACTCTGTGTCTGGCCCCGGGAGTGTTTGATGGGACGGTGTGGAGGGAGCTTTAGACTGTGTCTGACCACGGTAGTGTGTGATGGGATGGTGCGGAGGTCGCTTCTCAGTGTGACTGACCTAATTGTGTGCAATGGGACGGTGGGGAGACAGCTACTCTGCGTGTCTGAACCCCGAAGTATGTGATGGGTTGGATTGTAGAGAGTTTCACTCTGGTGTGGATTTTTCACACTTACTTTTACCGCTTTTGAATTTATTTCAAGACGCTTTCAAGCAGAGTTCGAACAATGCTGCTCCGCTCCAACATCCGCTCTGGAATATAGGAACAATGAACAGTGAATCTCTCTGCATACGGTCCATTTAATCAGCCTGTAGTCAGGCATAGAATGGGGGTCCTTTCACACACTCCCATCACACATTCACGGCGTTACTTGTAAAGGGAAGATCCTTCCGAAACGTCCGATCACAAAGACTCGGCGGTTTAGTGACAGAGTGAAGCACCCTCTGCACTGTACCATGAAATAGTTCTGTTGGCAGACATACGAAAAAGTTAGCATCACGCTTTCCCAAAACAGATTCCTGGGATCAGACGCAGAGTCAAGATCCCAAAACACAGTCACAGCCCATACAAACTGCGTTAGACACAGAGTAGTTGCTTCAACACCGTCCCATCACACACTCCCGGGGTCAGACACCGAGTGAATCTACCGCCACACCGTCCCATCACACACCCCCTGGTTCAGACACAGAGTGAATCTCCCGCCACACCGTCCCGTCACACACTACCGTGGTCTGACACAGAGTGAATCTCCCTCCACACCGTCCCATCACACACTCCCGGGGTCAGTCACAGGGTGAACGTCTCTCCACACCGTCCCATCACAGACTCCCGGGGTCAGACACAGAGTGAATCTCCCTCCACACCGTCCCATCACACACTCCCGGGGTCAGACACAGGGTGAACGTCTCTCCACACCGGCCCATCACAGACTCCCGGGGTCAGACACAGAGTGAAACTCCCTCCACACCTTCCCATCACACACTCCCGGGGTCAGGCACAGTGTGAATCTCCCTCCGCACCGTCCCATCACACACTCCCGGGTGTGAGACGCAGAGTGAATCTCACTCCACACCGTCCCCATCACACACCGCCGGGGTCAGACACAGGATCATGCTCCCTATGCACCGTTGGTGTTATTCCTGGTGACTGGTGAGAAGATGGAGTAGGAGTTAAGAGGGAGAATAGCTCTGTGTCTGATCACAGGACTGTGTGCTGCGCGGAAGCTGCTCTCCGTATCTGACCCTTTGGAGTGTGTGATGGGGCGTGTGGAGGAGGCTACAATTATGTCGGACCCCGGGAGTGTTTGGTCGGATGGTGCCGACCGAGGCGATCTCCGCGACCCCCCCCCCCTCTCTCTCTCTCACACACACACACACACACACACACACATACACACACACACACACACACACACACACACACACACACACACACACACACACACACACACACACACACACACACACACACACACACACACACACACACACCCGCTGGTGCACATCGCTTCCCATTTACAAAGCCACCCTTTTCATTCACCTCCCTGCTTACTTACCGTAACTAAACTCCACTGTCCAGGAGGCGGTGCATTTCCCGGGAACGGGACAGACGGCCCTGTCACATTTTAGTCAACGTTCAGTGTGAGCGGGAGAGAGTGGGAAGAGGGAAATTGGGGTAAGGGAAAACTCTAGTGGGTAAAGCACACTCGGGAGTGTATGAGGGAAAGGGAAGGGAGATAAAATGAGAAGGCTTTGTGTGGAGGACAGTGAGATAGAAAGGCAGAGGAGAGAGAGGGAGTGGAGGGAAAAGGAGAGAGCTGGAGAGAGGAGCGAAATTGATGCAGTTTAGAGGCATTCATGGGAGAGACACAGGGAGATAGTGAGGGACGCAGAGACAGAAAATGATAGACAGAAGTTGATGGAGGGTTTTTGTGAGAACTGCTGAAGTTCCGTCTGCTGGGCTGACGTCGTTGCTATTTTTATTTTTTGCTGTCTGTATGCCGGCCCGGTCAGTGTAACCGCACTCTTTCAATACTTCTCTGAAATACTGAAAACCCCCAGCTTATTTTCCAATGAGCGAAGAGAGTCAATACTCTGACACCGCTCAGCGTGTGTTGGTTTCCTGTAAACTTCAATATATAAATGTCAGCTTTCTTTGGTAAGTACTACAGTGTCTAAAAATGGCAATCTATTGTTTTGACGTCTTCTCGGAGGGAGGGGGCTCGCTTACTTCGGTGGGTGTTGTGGGTTTTCTCACTCTCTCCCCTAATTTCTCTGTAGGAATCCACCCTCTATATTTCGACTCTTCTCTCTCCCCACCTCTCGCCATCATCGTATTTATTGCACTCCCCCTTTCTGACCAAGTATCCCACGTCTCTCTTTTCCGCCAAATCCTGACCTCCCCCTCACCCTCCCTTTGTTTCTCTCCACTCTCACTACTCTCCCTCCAGCCACTCTCAACGGTCCAGACCAACTCCTCTCACACCCTCAATCTCCCTCTTCCCCAGCTCTTCCTCCCTCTGCTCACGGCTCCTCTCTTTATCAACGTTCATCTGGTGTTTGTCTGAGTCGGTCTGATGCCCGTCTCAACACAGGCTTCCTCTGACAACGGTTACTTCCCCTCGCTGAGCTCAGAGACGCAGAGGATCCTCGACAGGATGGACGACAGCGAGACTTACATCAATGTGCAGATCGTTAAACCGGACTCACGGTCTCCATCGACAAGTGAGTGTAGCAGAGTCGGAGGGAGGGAGATCAATCTCTTTCTGATCCCGGGAGTGTGCGATGGGATGGTGTAGATGGAATATAACTCTATGTCCGAACCCTGGACTGTGTAATGGGCGGTGTGGAGGGAGATTCACTCTCTTTCTGATCCAGGGAGTGGGTAAAGTGACGGTGTGGATCGTGCTTCACTCTGTGTTTGATCCCGGGAGCGTGTGATGTGAGAGTCTGGAGGGAGTTTCACTCACTTTCTGACCCCATGATTGTGTAATGGGACGGTGTGGAGTGAATTTCACTCTGTGTGACCCCATGATTGTGTGATGGGACGGTGTGGATGGTGCTTCACTCTGTGTCTTAACCCGGGAGAGTGTGATGGGACGGTGTAGAGGGAGGTTCACTCTGTGTGTGACCCCGGGAGTGTGTGAATTGTGCATTTGAAGGGCATTTCACTCACTTTCTGACCACGGGAGTGGGTAATGGGACGATGTGGAGGGAGCTTAAATCTGTGTATGACCCTGGAAGTGTTTGATGGGGCAGTGTCGAGGGAGCTTCACTCTGAGTGTGACCCCGTCAGTGTGTGATGGGACTGAGTGGAGGGAGTTTAACTCTGTCTGACCCCCCGCAGTCTGTGATTGGACGGTGTGGAGCGAGTTTCACTGTGTTTCTGACTCTGACTGTTCTGTCCCAAGTTGAACCTGATGTATCCTACGTGGAACTTAATGTCAAGCCCCTCTCTGTTCCCAGGGTCCGGACAGATGGAGGGCAGATTCACTTTTGTTGGTTTGACTGTTTCGCTGCTGTCTATTCCTGTCGAGAAATCTCATGGCAAGCGCACAGTTAACCCTAATGGCTCCCTGTGAGACAATAAGTCAAAGGGAATGCAGGCGAGACTGGATGAGATATGAGCTCTGTGGGAGGGTCTGTGAGGATGGAGGGCTCAGGGAAGGGTCGGGTTGAGGCAGAGCAGTGGGAGGGGCGGTATAGAGAGAGGGCTGTAGAAAGCGATTAGTAGATTGCTCTGGGTGGTGGTGGGTACAGAGAAAGCCATGGGATTTGTGGTGTGCTGGGAGTACAGTGTGAGGGGGTTCGAGTGGGGGTGGGGCAAAGAGGAGGGAGAGATGTGTGGCTGGGAGCGTGATGCGAGAACAGGAAGTGCAGATAACAGCTTGGGAGGAGTGGCGAGGAGGGAGGAGAGTGGAAAGAGGCGGTGTGGAAGGGGTTCTTTATAAAATGTCAACAACGCTCTCCCCGTTCTAACCCCACTCTCTCATTCCTCTCTCTACCCTCCCTCCCTCTTTCCCTATCTCTCACACACTAAATCTCTTTCATCCTCTTTTCATCCCCTCTGTCCCACTCATTACTTTACGTCACCTTCTTTTATATCACCATCCCTCTCACGCTTTCTCCCCTTTCCCAACCGTTCTCTGTCTTTTCCACATCTCTCCCCTTCTACGCCTACTGCTCTCTGTTCCCATTTCCCATCTATGTAATTCCCTTTCCCCACTCTCCCCTTCCCCACACTCTCTGCTCTCTCTCTTTCACATTCCCACTCTTTAACGCTCTCGCTGTTCTCGCGCACTCTTACCCTCACTCCTCTCACTTCGTCACTCCACTTCCGCTCCCTCCTATCTCAGTCGATGTCCTCTTTCACCTCCTCTCGCTTTTCCCTTAATTTTCCGATCAACCCTCCTCACCCTTTCCCTCTCTGTATTCATCCCACTCCCCCTTCCTCACATTCTCCCCTCTCTCTTAACCCTCTCTCTTTAACCTCTCTCCCCTTTCTCTCTCGCTCCCTTTGTCTCGCACCCCTCTGCCTCCCAAATTTATCCTCCCAATCTGTACATTCACCTTCTCTTTAGCTATCCGCTGACCAGTCTCACTCCCCTTCAGGCATAACCTCGCTCCCTTTACTCCGTCCCACTCTCTGTCTTTCCCCTTTCTCGCCCCCATTCGCTACCATCTTCTCGCCCATCGCTCCAATCGCTCACTCCTCACTCCATTTATCCTTTTCATCCACACTCTCCTGCTCTGTCTCCTCGGCTCTCTCCCCTCACTTCCACCTCTCTCTCACCTTCAATCCCTGCCCCCCAGCCCTCTTTTTCGCACTCTATCTTCTTGTCTCTGTCCTTATCCCTCCCCCTTTATTTACCCGCTCTCTCTCTCTCTCTCTCTCTCTCCTCTCTCTCTCTCATCTCTCTCTCTCTCTCTCTCTCTCTCTCTCTCTCTCTCTCTCTCTCTCCTCTCTCTCCTCCTCTCTCTCTCTCTCTCTCTCTCTCTCTCTCTTCCCCTAGACCGTCAGACCATCACCGACAAAAAGCTGAACATTGGGAAAGATGAGGGTGAGGATCCTCCCATTGCCTCGGGACCCGCCGAACTGCGAGTCACAACACAGACAGGTCAGAGTTCACAATAAAGACGCCACTCTGAAGGGGTCACGTGTCAAATCCCAAGTGCCCAAGTTTCTAATGCATCTGCCTCGACCACTACCTCTGGCAGTTTGTGCCATGGACTGACCACCATCTGGGTAACAGTAGTTTGTTAATCGGCTCCACAATTAGATGTGTTTGCATGTTTCTCCTCTGAACTTAGACCTGCGAGCTCTGGTCCTCGATTTTCCAAGACGATAGCAAATGACTCCGCGTATTCACACTTTCTGCACCTCGTGGCTTTAAATACCTCTGAAACGTCATCCCTGCACTCCAAGGAATATAGTCCCAACCTTCCTGACCTCGCGTTGTAACCCCTCCATCGAGTCCCGACAGTATTTTCGCAAATCTCCATCTGCACTCTTTCCAGTTCAATGTGTTACAAGAGTCCCCCCTTGTAATAATGATCAGAGGCGTATTTACCGACAAGTACCTTGATTGTCTAATTTACCAAGCACGTGAATACACTAAATACATCCAATTTATACACTAAATACTTTGTGTCCACACGGCTAACTCACCCTGACCTTCCATGCACGGTCAGAGAACAGAAAAGATATCACCAGTTGAAAGGGAGTTTCTGCTGCTGTCACATGTTCCTCGTAGCCGCGTCAGAATTTCCACGGGTCCGTGGGGTTCCCCAGGGTCACGATAATAGTTCTCACGCAGAGTTACACTCGCCAGCAGACTTGAAGCGTTTGTTTTATATTCATTTCTTAACAATTCACCTGTTGAATTCCAGTGTCATTGGCTACAGGTCACGTGTCTGACCTTTAACAGTTTTCATTGGCTCTGCTCCAGGCCTGCATCAATTATTGTCCCCTGACCAACAAGTGACAATCTGTCATTTATGACACTTTGTTCTCAGTCAGCCTGAATCGAGCAGATCAGACAGGCCCAAATCCACGGACTGTATCCACACTCCCCGCTGCGTCGCTAAAGCAGCTGCCGTAATAAAGACTCCATTTATAACCATATAACAATTACAGCACGGAAACAGGACACTTCGGAGCCTTCTAGTTCGTACCAAACGCTTACTCTCACCTAGTCCACCGACCCGCACTCAACCCATAATCCTCCATTCCTTTCCTGTCCATATACCTATCCAATTTTACCTAAATGACAATACCGAACCTGCCTCTACCACTTCTACTGAAAGCTTGTTCCATACAGCTGCCACTCTCTGAGTAAAGAAACACCCCCCCCCCCACCTCTTATTACCCCTAAACGTTTAACCCTAATTCTCAACTCATGTCCTCTTGTTTGAATCTCCCTTACTCTCAATGGAACAAGCCTATCCATGTCAACTCTATCTATCCCCAACATAATTTTAAATTCCTCTATCAAGACCCCCGTCAGCCTTCTACGCTCCAAAGAATAAAGACCTAACTTCTTCAACCTTTCTCTGTAACTTAGGTGCCGAAACCCAGGTAACATTATAGTAAATCTCCTCTGTACTCTCTCTAATTTGTTGACAGCTTTCCTATAATTAGGTGACAAGACCTGTACACAATATTCAAATTCAGCCTTACCAATGCCTTGTACAATTTTAACATTACATCCCAACTCCTATACTCAATGTTCTGATTTTTAAAGGCCAGCATACCAAAAGCTTTCTTCACCACCCTATCCACACGAGAATCCACGTTCAGGAAACTATGCACCATTATTCCTAGATCACTCTGTTCTACTGCATTCCTCAATGCCCTACCATTTACGATATATGTCCTATTTGTATCATTCCTACCAAAATGTAGCGCCTCACACTTATCAGCATTCGTTAAGCCCACTCTTCTGACTGGCCTAAATCTCTCTGCAAGCTTTGAAAACCTACTTCACTATCCACAACGCCACCTAACTTAGTATCATCTGCATGCTTACTAATCCAATTTACCACCCCATCATCCAGATCATTAATGTATATGACAAACAACACTGGACCCAGTACAGATCCCTGAGGCACACCACTAGTTACCCGGCCTCCAACCTGACAAACAGTTATCCACCACTACACTCTGGCATCTCTCATCCAGCCACTGTCGAATCCATTTTCTTACTTCAATATTCATACCTAACGATTGAACCTTCCTAACTAACCTTCCGTGTGGAACCTTGTCACAGGCCTTACTGAAGTCCATAGAGACAACATCAACTGCTTTGCCCTCGTCAACTTTCCTCCTAACCTCTTCAAAAAATTCAATAAGATTTGTCAAACATGACCTTCCACCCCTCAAATCCATGCTGACTATTCCAATCAGACCCTGTCTATCCAGATAATTATATATACTATCCCTATGAATATTTTCCAGTAATTTACCTGCCACTGACGTCAAACTGACAGGCCTATAATTGCTATGTTCACTCTTAGATCGCTTTTTAAACAATGGAACCATATGAGTAATACACCAATCCTCCGCCACCATCCCCGTTTCTAAACGCTCCGACCCACGCTGGATAATTGTCTTACAACCCAGCACCCCGCTCCACCCATACTCCCCCCACATCGGGGGAAGATAAGAAAACAAGCTTCGCCAGACTCAAAGACAGTCTCTGCCCGAATTTATCAGATGATTGAACCTGCACAAGCAGTTCAAAGTTCATATTATTGACGTCACTCTGAATGTGTCACGTGCTATACTCACACGTGTACAAGCTACATTGCACCTGCCGTGCGCCGCTCTGTGCTCCTTATTTTTAAAAGGATATTCTGACATTGTAGAAGGTTCAGAGAGATTCACGAGAATAATTCCAGGAATGAAAGGGTTACCGTATAAGGAACCCTGGATGCATTCAAGAGAGAGTTAGATAGAGCTCTTATCGATAGCGGGGTCAAGGGATATGGGGGAGAGGGCAGGAACGGGGTACTGATTGTGCATGATCAGCCATGATCACAGTGAATGGCGGTGCTGGCTGGAAGGGCCCGAATGGCCTACTCCTGCACCTATTGTCTATTAAAACTCTGGCGTTCTTGGGCTGTATTTTCTGGAGTTCAGGAGAATAAGGGGGAGCTCATGGAAACATTTCGAACGATGGAGGCCTAAACAGATTAGATACGGCAAAGTCATTTCCCATGGTAGAGGAGTCTAGGACGAGAGGGAACGACTTCAGGATTGAAGGATGTCCATTCAGAACTGACATGTGAGAAATTACTTTAGTCAGACGGTGGTAAATCTGTGGAATTTGTTTCCACGAACGGCTGTGGAGGACAAGTCATTGGGTGCATTTAAGGCAGAGATAGACAGGTTATTGATTAGCCAGGGCATCAAAGGGTATGGCGCGAAGGCAGGGGAGCGGGGATGATTGGAAGAATTGGATCAGCCCATGAGTGAATGACGGAACAGACTGGATGGCCCGAATTGCCTACTTCGACTGTATCTTATGGTCTTATGGTGGTGTGGTCTCTCCACAGCTGCTCATGAACAGGAGCCGACAGTGAACATCGGAAGGAGACCGTACCGTCAGATTTCCCTGTTCTGCGTAGTTATGTTTGCCCTCATCGTTATTGTGGTCGGCCTCTCGTTCCATGGTGAGTGGAAATGTCTCCGGGTGGAGTCAGACTGTAAGTAAAGAGAGTGATATATATTGTAATTGTAAAAGACCACAGTGACACCGACACGCCCCCTTAACGTAACACCGACTAAAACCCATCACCATGACACGGTCACCACCCTAACCGTGATGAAAACGCGACCTTTACCGTAACACAATCAAAACTCGTCCTGACACCGACACGCCAGTCACTCTACCATGAACAACACTGTCACGGTCACGACCTTCAACGAGACACAGATACACTCCTAACCGCGACACTGACACGACCATCACCGTAACACACACATGGCTGTCACACTGACCGCAACGTACCCCTCAATGTTACATCGACATGCGCTTGACCGTGTTACTGATAAACTCTTCAAATCGACACCGAAACACACCTCACAGTGACACCGACACGCTTTTCACCGTGACACTGAGGGTACCGTGCACCGTGACACTTTCAAGCTCCTCAACGTGATCTCCTCCCCGCACCGCATCGTGACAAACTCTCAAAAGTCACGGTAAAACCACTTACCGAGACAGTATCGTCCCTCAACATAACACCGATGCACCGCTCACTGAGGGAATTACTCACACCTCACCCTGACACAGGCAAATCCGTCACCTTGATACCGACAGCTAAATTCACAATGTCACCGACATAGTACTCTCCGTGACATCGAGACACACCTCAGCGTGATACCCTCACACACACTGTGGCCATGACTTGTCTCTCCCTGTGACACAGACATAACCCTCTTAACACACCGCACACCATGACACAGATACTTCAAACACCGTGACACCACAAGTCCCCTCACCCTGACATTTCCCTCGCCTTGACACCGAGATACACTTCATTGTGACCCGGGACACCTCTCGCTGGGGCACAGGAACTCCTATTAGAGTGACACCGACACATCCGTCATAGCAACCTGAACATGCCTCGCACGATAGTGACGCAGACCCTCATGGTAACAACAACAACACCTTCACCGTGATATTGATATACCCCCTCAGCGTGACATGGACACACCCGTCAAGGTAGCTCCGTTGCCTCTCTCTGTGCCACCAGCACATCTTTCACTGTGACTCCCTTCACCGTCACACTGACAAAACACTCTCTGTGACCCGTTCGGTAGCGTGACGCTGACTCACGTGTCACTGTAAACGCTAAACATCCTTCACCATCTCTCTCAGTTTCACAGATTCGTCAGCCTAAGGAAACCTGCCACCGAAACTACCATGAAGTTAAACTCAACCTTTCAATTCAATCTTTCTGCGCTCAACTCTAATCTGTCCGATCTTAAACAAATGTACAACGATCTTCGTCACCAGTTCTGTGATTTTTTGACCAGCAGAAGAGGTGAGGCATCATCCCCCTCTTTCACCCGCTCCTCATCACAGGGCAGGCATGGCGAGAGGAAGCGGCACTCCGTGCTTGATATCGGGAGTGTGTGAAGAGATGGTATGGAGCGTGATTCACTCTGGGTTTGACCCGGTGAGTGTCTGATGGGGTTGCGTGGAGGAAGTTTCACTCTGTCACTGAATCCAGGAGAGTGTGATGCGACGTTGTGGATGTGGATTCACTCTGTGTCTGACCACGGGATTGTGAGACGTTACATTACAGCTTCTCTCTATGTCTCACTCCGGGAATGCCTGATTGGACAGTATGGATCCAGCTTCACTCTGTGGTCTGACAGCGGGATTGTGTGATGGAACAGTGCCCAGAGAGATTCACCCCATGTCTGACCCTTGAAATGTGTTATGGGACCATGGAGAAAGAGTTTCACTCTGTCTGAATCCGGGGAGAGGGTGATGTGGCGATGCAGATGGAGCTCCACTCTGTGTCTGACTCACAGAGTGTCTAATGGGATCGGAGAGAAAGAGCGTCTGTGTCTGAATCCGCAGTGCGTGATGGGGACGGTGTGAATGAAGCTTCACTCTGGGTCTGACTCCTGGAGTGTCTAATGGGATCGTAGAGAGAGAGCGTCTGTGTCTGAATCCGTGAGTGACTGTGCAGAGAGAAGTTCACTCTGTGTGACACAGGATTTTGTGACTGGATGTTTTTGAGGGGTCTGACCCCGTGAGTGTGCCATGGGTGAGGGTGGGTGGAACTAAGCTTTGTGTGTGAACACAGGGGGGAGTGACGGGGCGGTTTAGACAGAGCTTCACTCTGTGACTCGCCAGGGAGTGTGTTGGGTCGTAATGAGGGAAATTCACATTGTATTAGACCGGGAGTGTGTGATGGGACCGTGTGGAGGCAGCTTCCCTCTGTGTCTGACACTTTGCTGTGTGGTGTGTTGAGAAGCTGTAGAGGGAGACTCACTCTC
This sequence comes from Hemitrygon akajei, assembly GCF_048418815.1. Classification (NCBI taxonomy): domain Eukaryota; kingdom Metazoa; phylum Chordata; class Chondrichthyes; order Myliobatiformes; family Dasyatidae; genus Hemitrygon; species Hemitrygon akajei. The sequence goes on from NW_027331919.1 coordinate 16,249,730, forward strand.
CCTCTGACATTTGTCGTGGTGTGTGAGGGAGTTTCTTTCCGGGTCTGACTGCTGGAGTGTGTGTTGGGGGCCGTGGAAAGGAGATTCACACTCTGCCTAACCAAGGGTGTGGTGTGATTGGAATTTGTGGAGGGATCTAAATTCTGTTCTCTGAACAAGAAAGTGTGTAACGGGACGGTGCAGAGGGAGCTTCACTCTGTGTCTGACCCCGGGAGTGTGTGATGAGACGGTGTGGAAGGAGGAACGTTTAAATCTGTGTTACGCCCCGTGTGTGTATGATAGGACCCTGTGTGTGATGAGAAGTTATTGCGGGAAGGTGGGGGGGGGGGGGTTGGTGGGTGAGTGCGTTTTGGTGGGGACGGGGTCGTGTGTGTGTCTGAAACCGGCAACGGTGACCCGTGCCTGGATGGTGTTCCGCTCTGTGTCTGATATCAGGGGTGTGTGACAGGACGATGCGGGAGGAGCTACTCTCGTTTCCTGACCCCTGTGTTGTGTGATGTCACCGGGTAGAAGGAGAATCATACTATGTCTGACCACGGGAGAGTGCGGCGGGATGATGCCGAGAGTGTTTCGTTTCTTCTCTGATCACGGGCTGATGTATTGCACTAGTGTGGAGGGAGGTTCACTCTGTGTTTGTCCGCAGGAAGTGTGATTGGAGCTTGTGCAAGGAGCTTCACTCCATGCCTGACCCAAGCGCTGTCTGATAGTCTGGTGGAGAGAAAGCATCAGTCTGAGACCTACCCGGTCGTGTGTGATGGGACAGTGTGGAAGGAGCATCACTCTGTGTCTGACGCCGACAGAGTATGATGGGACCGTGAGACAAGAGCTTTATTCTTCGTCTGTCCCCGAGAGTGTGTGATGGGACACTGTGGATGGAACGCAAATTTGTGTCTGACCCATCAGGAAGTATGTGATTGAATGGCCTGCAGGGATCTTCACTCTATAACTTACTCCGGGTGTCTGTGATGGGACGGTGCCGAAGTAGTTTCATTGCGTGTCTGTTTTCAGGAGTGTGTGATGAGACGGTGCAGACGCTACACACTGTTTCTGACCCTGCGCGTGTGTCATGGGAGAGTGAGACAGAGCTTCACACCATGGCTGTCTCCGGGTGTCAGTAATCGGACGGTGCTGAAGGAGCTACACTGTGTCTGATCCCTGGAGATTGCGACTGGACACTGTGACAGTAGCTTAATTCTGTGCCTCACTCAGACAATGTGTGACGGGGACGGTGTGGAGGGAGCTTCATTCTGTGTCTGTCCGCAAGAGCCTGTGATTTGACAGTGAGCAGTTTGCAGTCTGAAACCTTGCTTGTGTGATGGGGCAGGAGAGAGAGAGAGAGAGAGAGAGAGAGAGAGAGAGAGAGAGAGAGAGAGAGAGAGAGAGAGAGAGAGAGAGAGAGAGAGAGGAGAGAGAGAGAGAGAGAGAGAGAGAGAGAGAGAGAGAGAGAGAGAGAGAGAGAGAGAGAGCTTCACTCTGTCTCTGACCCCGGGGTGTGCGCGATGGAAGGGTGTCGAGATCCGACCCAAAGGCTGTGTGACGAGGCCCGGTGGAGTGAGCTTCACTCCGTGTTTGATCGAGGGACTGTGATGGGATGGTGTGGAGCAAGCATCAGTTTGTGTCTGACTCTGTGAGTGTATCAGGGGAGGGTAGAGGTAGCCTCAATCTGTGCCTGACTGGGGTGTCTGTGATGGATGATGTGGAAGGAAATTCATTCCGTGTCTCTCACCGGGCGTGTACGATAGGACAGTCTGGTACGAGATTCACTGTGCGTCTTAATCACGGGAGTGTGTGATGGATGGTTTGGTGGGAACTTCACTGTGCCTGATATGTGTTAATGTGCGATTGGACGGTGTGCGGGGGGGTCACTCTGTGCCTGACCTCAGGTGTGCGTGATGAGACCGCTTGGCGGGAAATACACTCTGTGTGACACACCGCGTATTTATGACAGGAAGTGTGAAGGGAGATTCACTTTGTGTCTGACTGTTCCTTGTTCCTGATTTCCAGAGCAAACGTGTTCCAAGGACTGGATCACAAATAAAGACCGGTGTTATTACGTATCCACGTTTGAAACATCTTTCCGCAGAGCGATGCAAGAATGCTCAAACCGTGATTCAAGGCTGCTGGAAATAAATTCAAGGGATGAAGCGGTATGTGTCACAGAGCGAGAAGATCCCACAGTAACACAGGAATCATCACACACCCCCGGGGGTCAGACACAGAATGAATCTCCCTCCACTCCGTCCCATCACACTCTCCCGGGGACAGACACAGAGTGAATCTCCCTCCACACCGTCCCATAACACTATCCCGGGGGCAGACACAGAGTGAATCTCCCTCCACACCGTCCCATCACACACTCCCGGGGTCAGACTCAGAGCGAATCTCTCTCCGCACCGTCCCATCTCACTCTCCCGCGACTGACACAGAGTGAATCTCCCTCCACACCGTCCCATCACACACTCCCGGGGGTCAGACACAGAGTGAATCTCCCTCCACACCGTCCCATCACACACTCTAGGGGTAATAAATAGAGTGAAGCTCCTTGCGCACAGATTCCTTTACACAGATCACAGATTCACAGATTCCTTTTGTAATCAACAGAGAGAAGCTACATAGATACTATTAAATTATTGGCATTAATGAAATAAATTTAATTTCCCAGAGCTTTGTATCCCACAAACTTTTGTACGGAAACCGTGCATACTGGATTGGAAAATGCGAAAACGGGTGAGATTTGAACTGATATGTCGGGTGAGAGTTGGGCATTGACATAGTCCTGACGGGAGAAAATGGGATTAGTTTACGATTAGACTGTACGAGGTTGTTGGGAGCGTGTGGTACAATTGGAACGTTTTGGGGCCGACACCTGTCTGTCGGGGAAGGACAGGGGCAGTGGGAATATTTCGGAAACTGCCAGGGGGACAGTGTGGAGTGTTTAGTACACAGAAATTATTTTATTCTGGTACTGACGCATGTGGGTGAGGACAGCGCGGTGCAGTGGAATCATTTTGAAGATAGTCGCCGGTCTGTGAGGAGAGGGAGCAACAGTGGGATTAGTTTGGTGAATGACATGGATCTGAGGGGCGAAGGTAGGACAACTGGATTAGTTTTGAGACCGATTCAGACCGGTGGGCACACAGTGGGTTAATGGGATTAGTTTGCGAACTGACGCAAGGATGTGGGAAGAGGGCGCCAGTGGTATAAGTCTGGAGGCGGACCAAGGCTGTGGGGAGAGCGCGGAGCAGCGGAATATGTCAGGAGACAGCACGAAGCTCTGGGTAGAGGGTTGGGCAGCGGGATTAATCTAGGACCGGTAGACGGTTCAGGGAAGAGTGTGAAACAATGGGATTCATTTCGGGACGGCCATAACTCTGTGGTGAGACGGTGGGAGAGTGGGGTTTGTTCTGGGACTGAGACAGATCAGAGTGGAGCGGGGTGGGCCTGTTCGATTCTTATGGAGACTGACAGAGGACTGTGGTGAGGAAGCGGTTCGGTGGGATTAGTTTGGGAGACAAAGGGGCTGTGGGGAGATATTGTAACCGTGGTATCTGTCTGGGTACCGGCGCGGGTCGGTGGGGAGAGAGTGGTTGAGAGGAATGAGTTTGTGGACTGACACAGGCTGTTAGGAGACAGCGATTTCATGGGATTAGCTTGTGGACGGTCTCGGCTCGGGTACTCTGCTGGAGCTGTTTTGTCTCTGTTGAAATTGTTTAACTCTCTTGGATAGGAATGTGAGCTTGGCCCTCCTGTACAATGTGTCCCTGGGGCCGTCCGTCTGCATATACTGCGAGTCGTACGTAAGAGATAGCCCTTGTGATCATGTTCGGCTTTTCATCTGCGAGATGTCGGCACCTTTATTCCCGGATATTCCTGAAGAGATCCAGGATCTCTGCCAACAGCCAGTGGAGTCGACATGAATCAAGTGACTGCCCCCATTTTCTCCTCCTTCTCTCTCACTCTAAATCCTTTCAATTTCCTCCCCACCCTCTCTTCCCCTCCCTGCTACTCCATCTCCTCTTGTCGCCATCATCTTCTCCCCACCAGACACCGACAAACCCCACTTGCCGTCAATCCCCTTCGTTCTCGCCACTCCCGCCCCCCCGTCCAGCTCTTCCCCGCTCCCTCTACCTTTCTCTCTGCCCCTCACCTCCCCTTATTTCCTCGAACTTTCTCCGCCCGCACTTTCTCTGCTCCCACTGCACACCCCTTTCACGCTCTGCACTTCCTTCCTCAGGAACTCTGCACCTCCCCTCCCCGTTCTCTCTAAACCCTTCGTCTGCCTGATTTCTCTCTGTCTTTCTGCTTTCTACCCACTCTCACCTCAATCCTGTACCGTCTGGTTCTCGATAACCCAGCCCGGGGTGAAAGTCTGTGCGCATTCATTCTGTCTGTGCCCCACTGGGGTTTATGGAGCTCTGTAAGGTTATAACTA